>NC_086332.1:37061287-37367325 GCF_032445375.1 Bacillus rossius redtenbacheri
ACTGAGTCAACGACCTACCAGCTATCCAGAGCAGGAGAGCCAGCTACACGCGGATCGTCGCAGAGTCCTGGTCATCGAGGAAGTCAATACGTCTGTAGAGGCTATAACTGTCACTGAGGTCGGTTTTTTTTCCAGTCCCCGTCCAGTCGTCGATTTGGAACGTTTCCCGTTTGTTGAATTTCACGAACATTATTTTTTTTATAAAAACATTGATTTCCGCCTGAAAGACTTACCAGCTTCATAATTTAAATCCAAATCTGAATCTCTTGTTCTATAATTATTAGAATAACCAAACTAATTAATTTAAATTAACTCTCGGGATCCCAAGACTATTGAATAGTAAATATCTGTTTGGAATTCTTTCAGGGCATTAAATTTGATATAAACGTTGGTCTCTGATGTAGTAATGTTTCACCAACACTCAGTGGTCCACGCTCACCGAGTGCTTTCAATCCTGGCTTAATACATAATTTTTACTTAATTTGAACTTACCACAACTTAACTTTAAACAGAAACATATAGAATTATTGAATCGTTTACATGATATAAAACAAATTGTTGATATATTTACACTACACTAACTTTGAATGAGGTTTTTTTTTGTTTTGTTTTGAACTGGATAAACTTGTTATCTACATACACAAAGAATTCCAAGCATTCTAGAATAAGTTAATAGTATAGTAGGATAAAAATGTGATCAATGTATGTATATAATAATTGTACACTGCAACGGCTCTGCCGCACTCACATTAGGTCTAAAATACACCTACTTTAGTTACAGACGCAATTTACTTTTATTTACGACACATAAACTAGTTACATTGATTTACCTTGATAATTTTAGCTGTTTGAACCAAGAACATCTAATTCATTTTTTTTTAAAACTGACGGAACTCGACGGTTGTGAAAAATTTGTTAAAGAAACATAATCAATTTTTTTTAGCTTCACACACCCGTTGGTACGTCAGTTCTGGCGCCCAACGTGGGGCCCGCATTTAGGTGAAACACACTGACTACTACACTGAGACGTGGAGAATACGAACGTTAGGACACATTTAGTCTGGAAATCGAAAAATATGCCATTTGGAGAAAATAGAGAACCATACTTCCTCAGAGGAAATGCGCTAGAAGAGAACAGTAGCACACATTCAGAAACGAATGCTGAAGAAAGGCTAGAAACGGGAGAAATAGGAGCAGAGACGATGTCGGAACTCCATGACAATATGAACGTCCCGAATAACCAACAGTTACAACGAGGTGAGGAAACGACTCGAACAGAAAATGAACACCAAACCGTGACACTGGAACAAATGTTTCGAGTGCTACAAGAGGAAAAACAGGAACGTGAACGCGAAAGACAGGAACGGGAACGCGAAAAACAGGAGAATGCCAATAGACTAGACAATATTGTACGAATCTTGAATACGACGTTAAATAATTTGACTGCAGAAACGGAACAAATTAGGACGGAGGTTACACAAACACAACGGACCATGGAACAAAACTTTTTTGTTGTACACGAGCGGATTGAAACCCTAGAGAATACGGTACCGCTGTTAAAAGAAAATGTCAGTCATGTACAGAAGGATTTAGAAAGTAAAGTAAACCGAGTAGAAGAAATCGAGAGGAAATTTACACAAAACACTGCGTTGAATATTACTAAATCAACTGTCCCCAATGAAAATAATAACAACAGAAGCGAAAACATTAGTGTAGCTAGTTCAACTGGGATAAGTGTAGAACCAGTCACTATAGTTAGAAATAATGTTCCGTTAGTTACTGATTCCATGTTGACCCTGCATCATCCTGCTCGAAAATGGCTAGATAACGTACCTAGTTTTGCCGGAAAAAGCACAGAAAATCCCAGAAAATTTACTAACCAGTTCGAAGAGTATTGTAATACGTTTAACCTATCCGAGACAGACAAGATGAAAAGCATTGGCCATTGTCTAAAAGACACCGCTTTCTATTGGTGGGAATTACTGAAAGATTCTATCACTGAATATAGTACATTCCGTAAGGCATTTATACAACAATTCTGGAGCACCAGAATACAAAGCAATTTACGTATTCAGTTGCATTCTGATAAGTTTGACCCTAAAAGAAGCCAGAATCTAGAAGCACACATCAACAACATGTATGAGAGAACTCTCTATTTGAACTGCAACATGGAAGACGAGGAATTTATAGCGATGATACTATCACAGCTACCCGTTAGATATCAGTTACAGTTAAGCGGACGAAATTACAACGGAATAGTAGATTTTAAGGAACAGTTACTGAACTACGACAGGCTAGAAAAACTAGACCGAACTAGCGTGAATAAGGAGACGTTCGAGCGGAAGAACAATAATCCACCCGCACCATTGTACCAAAATTGGCGAATTAAACCTACAGACACGAATAACGAACAGAGATCACCTCGCATAAACGCTTTTAACGTAGAACAACCTAGACAGCAATGGTATCATAAAGGATACAGGGGACGATACAGAAACTTTAATTATTGGAATCAACCGAACCATACTAATGGGAACCAAAGACAACAGGGTAATTACAACCGGGAACAATACCCTAACCAACGACGGGAAGGGGCCGTTTGGAGTTCAGGTCCAAAAACTAATACGTATCCGATAGAAGAAGGATTCGCATGTGACCGGAATGCATCACACGGACAATATCGAGTAGAAGCACAGATTTTTCAGCCGACAGAGAAAGCAATAACGACTGTAAACCACACCGAGCAAGGAACATCGCGAGTTGAAAATAATCGACAATTTATTTCTCCAAGTAACTGTGATAATGACACGAAATGGCAGTGTAACCGAAATAATGATGGTGTTAATTTTAGTCAAAGAGTGGACTCAAATCATACTACTTCAGAGAGGTCTGGTCGAATTACACCAACATGGCAACCTGACCAGATACCTGGACTTGTTAACCGCAGGGAAAACTAAGCAGGGAGGGCGTATCACAGCTCCTATCACCACTCCCTAATACGAATTTGGAAGGGGCTAAACATCACCGTGAACCTTGTCTAGAAAACCAATCGAACACAGTCATCACGAAAAGAATAAATACCGTAATATTCAGAGAAAACGAACGCGACTTTCTGTTAAGCGAACCGTGCATCGAAGCCGGGAATGCAAAAGAAGCCTTGTGTCCTGAAATAACACTTAGCATAAATGGGGTCAAATCACCGGTTCTACTAGACAGCGGAGCAGAAGTTTCATGTATTAGCGAAGATTGTATAGAAATGATAGAAAGTACAGGAATCAAATTACCACGTATGCCTGTCCCGACCATTAAAATTTTAGGAGTAACGTCAAGGGCTAGTCCCATTATTAATAAACAGACTTTGCTATAAATTGAAGGATTAGGTAGCGTAAAGCGCGTACCTGTTTTGATAGTGAAAGGTTTGGCAAAACAAATTATACTTGGAATCGATTTTTTTGACCACATACAAAATTATCATGGATTTCGGAGGATGGATGATTACGGCTATGGATAGCTTAGAGAACCCGACCACCACGGAAAAATGGGAAGTGACGGACAACTGCGTATCACTCCTTCGTGACGTAAATTCGTATGCTATGATATGCTCTACCATGGCAAGTAATTTAAATGCGACCGATGACGATTTGCGTAATGCCATGAGTGAAATTACTCTGATTAGCGACAAGGAGAAAACGGAACTATTTCAAGTTTTAAAACATTTCCAAGACGTATTTTCCGACAAACCTGGACTAAACAAATTATACCAAGCTAGCATAGAGGTGAAACCAGGCGAGCCCTTTCATAGAAAATCATACCCGATTCCAGCCAAATTTTTGAGTGAAGCTGAAGAATACTTACAATTGATGTTAGACTGGAAGGTAGTTGAACGAGCACATACACCAATGCTATCCTGTGCGTCAGAAAGAAGGACGGTTCCGTACGCCTATGTCTGGATGCGCGGGAAATTAACAAGATTACCATACGAGACCGAGAAATCCCACGGCCGACAAATGACATTCTACGCTTATATCAAGGAGTAAAATTTCTAACAACTTTAGATTTGTCAGCCGGGTATTGGCAAATTCCATTGAAGAAGGAATCACGGAAATACACGTCCTTTTTATTTAAAAATTTCCAGTACATATTTCGAGTCATGCCTTTTGGGTTATGCAATGCCGTGGCTGAATTCACGAGATGTCTAGACCAAACATTAGGACCGGAATGCAAAAACTTCGCTCGTGCTTATGTCGATGACATACTTATAACTTCGACATCCCTGGAAGAACACTTTATCCATATCGGCATTGTTTTGACCAAGCTACGTGACGCTGGCATGACGGCAAAATTGAAGAAATCTGTGTTTTGTCGCCAAGAATTACCTTTCTTAGGCCATATTTTGACACCAACCGGCATTAAAACATCACCCGAAAAATTACAAAGTATTACTAATTTTCCAACACCAAAGAACGTCAAACAATTGAGAACTTTTCTTGGCGTGATCGGATTTTATCGTAATTATAGTGATAAGATAGCTAAAATAGCTGTACCACTTTTTGGTTTATTAAAGAAGGGACAAACATGGAAGTGGTGCGATGAAGAAAAGAAAGCATTCGAGGACTTGAAGAAGATTTTCATTGAAGAACAAGTATTGCATCACCCTATTCTAGGTAGAGTTTTTTTGTTGTATACAGATGCTTCCGCTTATGCGCTAGGTGCAAAATTAGCGCAAATCGATGACGAAGATATAGAACGAACAGTCGCAATGGCAAGCCGAACACTAAATAGTGCCGAAAAAAATTATACAGTCCCAGAACGAGAAACTTTAGCAATTGTATGGGCCTTACAAAAATTTAGGGACTTATTGTTGGGTGAACATGTAAAACTGCTTACTGATCATCAATCATTATTATTTCTTAAAACTGGCAAAATTTTCGGTAGTAGGCTAACTCGATGGTGTCTACTTATACAAGAATATGACATTGAGATTTGCCATATTAAAGGCAAAGAAAATGTGGCAGCGGATTACCTTAGCCGGGTACCGGATGTCGTGGAAAACGAAAAACCGAATCATCGTAACCCGAAAGAATTCTTAGTTGCTCATCTAGTGGCGGAACAAATGGCCAACAACGATGTTATCAGGAATGCTTTCCTAAATTTAGCTCAACTTCAAAATGGGGATGAATTTTGCCAAAATATTAAGGGAAAACTTCAAAACATAGTACCAGAACATAAACTCAATACTAAATATTGCATTTCTAACGAAGGTATTTTATTTTACCAAAAGAAACTATGTTCCCGATTCGAGGATTTATGGAAACCGGTCGTACCTAAAGAATTAGTAAAGAATATTGCATGGGAAATACATCATAACTGTGCCCACATTGGTTCCAAGAAATTGACCGCTACCTTAAGTAGAAAATTATACTGTCCGAACTTACCCAAAATTGTAGTGAAAATTACGAGATCGTGCGACCTATGCCAAAAAGCAAAACATTCACAACGCAACTTAGTTGGAGAAACACAACCGATAATTCCTAGAGGACCTTTGCAATTGTTGTCGGTAGATTTACTGGGACCATTACCTCGCTCAACTGCAGGAGTAAAATATGTATTTGTAGTCTTAGATGTTTTCTCTAAGTACGCCAAACTCTACCCAATAGTACATGCTTCCGGCAAGGTCGTCCTTCAGAAAATGAAGAGATTCGAGGCTGAAGTGGGTCACCCCGAAGCGGTTATTTCAGATCACGGTACACAATTTACCAGTTCGATATGGCAAGAAGGATTAAAGGAGATGCATATTACACCCACCATGTCTTCGGTTAGACATCCCCAAAGTAACCCGGTAGAACGACTAATGCGCACGCTAGGCAACATGCTACGCACGTTTTGTTATGATGCACAACAAAGTTGGATGACTAAATTACCATTTATTGAATGTGTTATTAATCATACCATCCATAGTTCTACCAACACCACGCCATATAAAGTGCTTACCGGAAAACCGTCCAATATCATTCCAGAAACAATGGTACCAAAATTACAACATGATGTCGCTGAGGAAGAGCAAGACGAACTGAACGAAATACGACGGGAAACCGAGGAGTTAGTTAGGGCGAAACTAACCTCCGCTGCTGACATGAGAAAGAAGCATCAGAAATTATCCGGAAAAACTACTTTCGATTGCGGAGACCTGGTACTAAAAAGAACCAATCCAACCAGCCAGTTCTGGCAATACGTTACCCGAAAGTTATTTCTACTATTCGACGGACCATACCTCATAACTAAAGTCATTCGGAATAATTGTTATGAACTCTCAGACCTTAACACCAGGCAGATTATAGGACATTACAACATTACCCAACTGAAAGAATATCACAAACCTGTTGTGACCGAAAATATTGAATGATTTATACATATGTTTAAAATATCCTTACGTTGACCTAGCATTCTTTGTATGTTTTTTTTTAATTTATTGCAACATGTATGTAATATATTCTTGTTAGGATATTATGAGTTTAGTCATTAGTCTTAGTAAATGTAGGAATATGACAACCTCGTTTGGTGGACGATAAATAATAATGAAGATGTAGATTCTGTTATATATGTGTATTAGAAATGTCATTCTGTTTGTTCTATGTATGTTTAAACTGCACATAATAGACATTTCTAAGAAGGGGCAATCTATAAAGTCAACGTTTGTACTTTATAGAAATATTTATATTGATCAATTTTGGTGGTTGCAGAAGTCGAAACAAAAAAATTGTTTGATTTATGATATGCAAATCTTTACAAATTTTAAATAAGCTAAAACGTTATTTTGTCTCTGGAAGTATGCTTATCTTTGGTTTTTTTTTTTTAAAAGGTAATAAATTTGTTGTTTATTACTATATTTGTAAAGAATAGGAGATTCATTTTGATTATATTTTGCCTGCGTTAAAGCATTGATTTTTTTTGTTGTTTAAAGAAAAATTGTAGAATCGCGTGTTACAAACAAGGACAAGTAAAAATATTCTTTTAGAATATTCGGTTTTGTTCCATTTTTCGGTCATTGATAATATGCGTCCGTAATTTTAGCATCAAACTGGAAACTTCGTATGATTTGAATTAATACTTAAAAGAGATATCGAAGAGCTGTTTTAGTAACGGTAAGATTTATTTATCGATATATACCAAGAATTAAGTAAATTTATTGAAAATATTGTGTTTTGATAAGAATTGTTAATTATCGTCGAAGATTTCAACACTAAAATTCACGGAAGAACATTCAACGAAACTTTTATACTAGAACGAAGATCTGCATAATTATGTTACCTTAATCGACGCAAAGAAGAACGGTTAAAAATATCTTGAGGATTTGAGAGAGAGACAATTCAATTATTCAATCGACGACGACTGAACCACGTTAAAATAGGAAAGGCGCTGCAGTTTTGACGACACGAGCTAATAAGAAGACGTCTCGGGAGCCTAGCAGGAGGACAACCCAGCAGTCCGGTCCGCGAGAAGGACCGACTCGACGGCGCAAACTAAGAAGGAGGCGGCTCACGAGCCGAGCAGTAGAACAGCCCAGCAGTCCGGTACGAGAGGAGGACTGAGTCAACGACCTACCAGCTATCCAGAGCAGGAGAGCCAGCTACACGCGGATCGTCGCAGAGTCCTGGTCATCGAGGAAGTCAATACGTCTGTAGAGGCTATAACTGTCACTGAGGTCGGTTTTTTTTCCAGTCCCCGTCCAGTCGTCGATTTGGAACGTTTCCCGTTTGTTAAATTTCACGAACATTATTTTTTTTTATAAAAACATTGATTTCCGCCTGAAAGACTTACCAGCCTCATAATTTAAATCCAAATCTGAATCTCTTGTTTTATAATTATTAGAATAACCAAACTAATTAATTTAAATTAACTCTCGGGATCCCAAGACTATTGAATAGTAAATATCTGTTTGGAATTCTTTCAGGGCATTAAATTTGATATAAACGTTAGTCTCTGATGTAGTAATGTTTCACCAACACTCAGTGGTCCACGCTCACCGAGTGCTTTCAATCCTGGCTTAATACATAATTTTTACTTAATTTGAACTTACCACAACTTAACTTTAAACAGAAACATATAGAATTATTGAATCGTTTACATGATATAAAACAAATTGTTGATATATTTACACTACACTAACTTTGAATGAGGTTTTTTTTTTGTTTTGTTTTGAACTGGATAAACTTGTTATCTACATACACAAAGAATTCCAAGCATTCTAGAATAAGTTAATAGTATAGTAGGATAAAAATGTGATCAATGTATGTATATAATAATTGTACACTGCAACGGCTCTGCCGCACTCACATTAGGTCTAAAATACACCTACTTTAGTTACAGACGCAATTTACTTTTATTTACGACACATAAACTAGTTACATTGATTTACCTTGATAATTTTAGCTGTTTGAACCAAGAACATCTAATTCATTTTTTTTTTTTAAACTGACGGAACTCGACGGTTGTGAAAAATTTGTTAAAGAAACATAATCAATTTTTTTTAGCTTCACACACCCGTTGGTACGTCAACATGTGCATAATGCAAGTTATATATATAGTATATTAACAGATTTTTTAAATATGTTTTCACGGGCAACAATATGAAAAAGCGAATGGCCGCTTGGATGGTTGAGGGTTAGGAGAGGGGGTTGGGGAGAGTTAGTGCGCCTGAAACTGTTCGCACATAGACGTACCATATGTTGCCTACACACAGTATCCTAGACCATTTCCAAGTTCAAGACGGTACTTTCACACTGAACTTTTACTCTAGCATATTCTGGTTCACCCACGGAAAGAACTGAGACGTCCGCAGTGCAATACTATCTGACCACTGGTAAAACGTTTCCCATAGATCTGAAAAAGTTTATCTTTTTAATTGAAAGTAATAAAAATTGGAAGCTTATTTCCAAATGACTTTTCGCGACGTTTTTAGGAATTCAACGTTAAAATAACGACGATATCTTCAATAAATTTTATATATTTCATTTTATAAAAACTTATACATCGTTACCTAGGATTATATTCAGGCTTCAAAAACCAATATGGTTACCAAAAAGGGCGCGAATGAAAACACACTTTCACCCTTCCTTTCACCTTCTCTCCTTGGAGTTAGCATAGAAAGACAGTCCTCACTGTGGTGTCAAGAGTGAGCCAGAGAGTGCTCTCTCGACTGATTGCAACACGACCCTAATTATGTTTCGCAGGTATTTTAATAAAATATAGTTAATTCTATCTTATATCTCATATTATAGTTTTCGAATTATAAAATGTCGTCAACCGCATTAGAGTAATTTCTTTGGTGTTTTCAAAAAAATGCACATTGTTTCAAAACTGTTTTGCGACCATAACCTCATGGTTGTTGTTTTTTTATTATTATTTAGCAAAACCTCTTTGATATTACATTCTTCTATTTTAATCAGTGTTTTGTTTCTCGGCGTTTGTGTTAGATACAAGCATCTGCATCTGCAAAGAGATACACTCAAAACATCATGTTTCAGATAAATTTAAAAAATCTCAACATTACCGTACTGAAACACTGTATTGCTTCAGCAACATTGCAGAACTGTATCTGATACTATCATTCTTATCTCGAACCTTTATTTAACGCCTCTTATTTAATTTCTTCCAGCCCATTTACAACAGTGGCGGACCCAGCCTCGCATTCTGGGAGGGGCGGACGACCGGAGAGGTCAACTCCTAGGTCAACTCCTAAAATATAGTTTTTTTTTAAATATTGACTTAAACATTTTTTTTCTTCATATTTTACTAACAGAACCTGACAGACTTTGTACTGCCATGGTTTATTTATTTACCTCTATATGTCTGAAATGGATTGTTTGCATATAATCCAGAATCTATAAAGCGTTTTAATTGGTATTCCATTTTAAACTCCTTCATCAAATACTAACCACAGTGATTGTTTAAAAATGCTTTTTTTTTGTACCAGTGACTTGAATACGCTTAAAATTTTGATCAATTTCAAAGTCACAGTCTTTTTCTGACTTCATGTCCACACTTGTTTATGCATACTTAGAGGTTAACTACTCGCATTTATTTCAGCCTTATTTTAAATGATGATCCTGGCATTGGCCCCCTTGGTCACATGTATGATAATTACACAGTTACAATCACTATTTGTTGTTATTGAGGATTAATAACAGTAAAAATTACAATATACAAATTTCCATAGCCGCAGTAGATTATTTTTGTTATCGTTGTAGGTTTTTTTTTTGGGGGGGGGGGGGGGTTGCGGAAAAGTGGGCCAACACCCGTACCATAGAACTGCCTCTGGTTTACAACAGAGATTAGGGAAATATATAGATGTAGCATAAGGTCCGATTCTAGGCGAGATGGGCGAAGCGAATATGGCAGCCGTTTGTTTACAGATGCATCAGTTGTACCTGTATTGGCGGTTAAATTGGGAAAAAATTTCGACTCGTTGAATTCCATTAGTATTGTGAAAATTCGTTTTGGACTTCTAATATATATAAACGTATTAACCAATAATATTTTTTATCTAATTTTCTTCCAAACAGCTTAACAGCAGTCGTTAAAAAAAGCAGGCTAGAACAGTTGATACAAATATAAATAAACGTACACCATATTGGTGTATGAAAATCAGAAGAAAAAAAAAGAAAAAAAAACCGCTACACAACTGAGGGCTAATACTCCATCTGTATCTTTTCCTAATCTTTGGTTTAGAACGACCACACATCTGAAAGACTGGAAATTCATAACGTTGTTTTTCTGTACCTGCATACAATCACCGTCTACACTGCCAGTCAAATCACGCCCATTTTTCTTGGACCCACAAACACTTTGGCTGTGTGGGACTGACTTCAGCATGGAGGGGTTATTGTTTAGAAAAAAAAAATTTAACGTTTTTTTTTTCTTTAACGGAGGCACTAGATAACTTTCAGTCTCAAAAAGTAGAGTAATAATAATAATAATAATAATAATAATAATAATAATAATAATACTCGATACACTTCCAGAACTATGAAAGGTTTATTATTCGGTGTAATTACAGTCTACATTATGGACTATATTATATCTGCTAATTTCATTTTCTTCAGACATTATAGAAGCTATCAGGTGTAAGACATGGAAGAAAACCCACATTAAAAAAAACAATAAAGATTTTTCTGTTTTCACTGCTATTTATTATTTCGTTCACATATTTAACGCCATCATAAACATTTAAAAAAATTAATTATAAATATTAACACATAATACGAATTTACAAAAGAACTGGTTAGCTACAGTAGCGCTATCTATCTTGTTGATTTGAAATACTTCTTGGGTACACATCGGGCTATTGGAGTTGCCACCACCACGGAAAACTCACCCAAGCGCTCAGCAGTCAAGCCCGGACGCGAGCTGTAGGTCGTGTTCTGCGCGCGTGGAATAGGACAAGCCGGAATGGTTTCGGCCAGCCAAGTTGGTACGGCGGGTGGTGGCGTGACGGACCGCATTCCAAGGTCGCGTCTTGCTTCCCGACACTCCCCTCCGCCAATAGGCAGCAGGAATGAATGATGCAGGCGCGGTCACCTCGATTTCTCATTCGTGTGTATCTTTCCTCTACCACGGCTTGCGGTCGTTTTCGCTCCAAAACGTCAAAGTAGTTAGCGAGAAGCCCGCTGGTAGGTTCTAGCGCTTCAAGCCAGCCAAGGGCGCCCATATGATAATTTGTAGGGGGGGGCCAGACTTAGGGGTATGAAGTATTTTTAATATTTTAGAAGACTAACTGCGGCTTGTTACTAGCCATAAAATAGTTCCAGTTCTAACCCTGTTAAAAGTTTTTGTCCTGTTACTAAAATAATACACCACAGTACTCATTCGCCATAAAAAAAAAACTTTACTGGCTACTTTATTAATTAAATATTAACAATTTTATTGAAACAAATGATTTTTTAGCAACACAAATGCAGGAATACAGTCCTTATATTTTTGCAGCGTCTCGGGTACACGAATATCATGAATACAGTCTTTCAATTAATTGCTCTCTTTACCCCTAAATAAATGTCGCGTACAAATTAAATTAAAATAATTACAAAGTTTAAAACGTGTTGGTCAAAAGATTTAACTTTGGGAGAGAAACGATTTAAATATGTTATCACAGTCAGAAAATAGTTGTTTTTAAATGTAACACCTGAACTACGCTTATAATTTTAGTCAAAAATTGTTTCACAATTAAATGAATATTACTATGTTTCGATATGAATCATAATTGCTTATCATTTAGAATTAGCACAGATGGATTCAGTAGTCAAGGACTATAAGTTTATTTAGTGATAATAAAGCGCAGAAAATATTAGTTTATTATTAAACTAGACAATTTAACCAAACAGTATTTAGAGGTTAAGGAATTAAGTGACACCAAAACCAATGAAATTAATCGAAAATTACTAAATACTGACACAACTCATATATCAGCTTTCCACAGAAGAGTTTAGTTCGGCGCAATTAATCCACACAAAACAACTGGACACTATGTCAACGCGTATTTTAAGAATATAAGAAGATCCAAATCGCAGTATAAATTTTTTTCGTGTCGTGTGGTGCGGGCCCCCATTTGTGGTGCGGGCCCATAGGGTACAGCTTAAATAGCCTGCGCGTAAATACGGCCCTGATAAACCCTTAAATAACATGTTCAGTACCTAACTTCAGAATTAATAGTACACTAGAACCTCGATTTTACGGAACCCGGACTCAACGAAGCCGCGATTTTACGAATACATTTTTCAGGAACCATCTAAAATTCGGAAAATTTGACACCAAAATATATTTAATAAAAAATTAAAAAAACGCAATGAAAACATATAAAAATATTAATTTTTAATGCACAGCGTATTCATATTTTAAAGCTAATACAACAGCCATTTACCGTTAGTGAATATTGTATAAGTTATTGCGGCATCAAACACAAAATCGAAAAGAAAAAATGGACTAGGTACACTTTATTTGTCGCAAAGTTCGAAATTTCTTCGATTGAAAAATTATGTCAAGGCCGTAAAAATATTTATTTTACCGCAAATGAACTATACTCAACATTCCTTGCCCATTCCAACATTTCCAGCTCGTGAGCATAGCAACTTAGCTAGAAACCTTGTGAAGCGAGAGAGTAAGAAACGATATTGAGTAGCTACTTCCTCTCCTTTCCGCTAATCTCCAGCAACCCATGCCATTATCTTGACATGTGTCGCAATCATTACCTTCGCTGCATCGGTTTCCCAGTAAACAACGCTCAAAAATGGTATAAGTGACGCAGCAATTAGACGTGACGAGCGGATTTTCAACTAAGATTTTTTTTAACTTACTATACAAACAAATAATTCCCTATGGCTATCACAAATTCAAGGGCTTCTCGCACTAAAATGTACTGTGTTTTTAATGAATGTCTGTCGTTACAGAGCAGCGTTTTTCTTCACCAAATAAGCCTATGATGCTATGATCACTTTTATGAAACAGTACAGGTGTACTCTGAACTGTGTGCTTGTTCTCCTCGATTATGTTACTAAAAGTGCGTTCACTAATATTTTTCAAGCCTATCTGTTAAAGATTAACTGATAAATATGATAAGGTGAAGTCTATAAAAATGTAAGGTAGGGAATTCTTCCAGCTCATCAACCCGACTCTGGAAAGTCTCATCTGTGTTCAGTCGTCTCTGGCAAGGAGTGGACAAGTTTGCAAACTTAAATATAAATTAATTTTAGTAGCACGCGTCTTACGAAAAAAAGATATCCAAGAAAGGCATGTCGGACAACCTACTGTCACCACACAAAAGTTAACATGATGCAATGTGTGGTGCAACTGTGTTTAGTCGCTGTGATGTTTTTTTTATATCACTCGTGCAATGAGGCAAGTTGTGGAATGTTAAAAAAAAATAAGGGGAACGCAGGGGAGGGCAGAGGGCAGTCATTGTTTTTACTATTTAATATTATATATATTCCGTTCAATTAATTATAACCTATATCTTCAGGGGGTGGGGTGTTTAAAATTTTATGAAGATAACGATTTTACGAATGCAATCCAAGCGACCGTGAGCGTACGTAAAATCGGGATTCCAGTGTAAATTGCTTCCGAGTCTACTGAAGGTAGCGGAATCCTTATACCTTTAAACACTTTTGAAGGGAAAAAGTGGTTTTCCTCTAAATTCAAAATTCCAACATAAATTTTACGTTGTAGACTTTTCTGAGCAATAATTATTATTTGAGTAACTTTAAAGGTGTAAGCTTACCTTAAAAATTGTGAATATTCTGAGCGGATGTGACGAATGAGGAAAACTAAGAAACACTACATAATAACAATGGTTTTTTATCTTTACACTTTTCACTGATTTATTTACACTTAAGTTATTTATACTGACTGACTAAACTAAACTAAATCTAGACCAGATGCATATAACTGTAGACCTAAAGACTATTGAAAAATCTATTTTTTGAGATGTTATTTGTGAACATACACATTATTATGACGAATAAGTAGCAAAACATTTCGCCGTCTACAAGCACATGTCAACTGTCGCGTCGTCTAACTCTGACTGGTCTAAATCTGGTGTTGTGTTATCGCGTGAGCTTGGGTAGCATTACGAAGGGGAATGACTCGCCACGGGCGTTGCGCTTGAACAGCGTTTTCTCCCTGTACACAACACCTTATATCGCAGCAGCATAAACTAATGCTTGAACTAACATAAAAAATGAAGTAGACGTGTAAAAAACGATATACAATAATATCTTCGTGTTGAACCACTTTTACATAATACCGAATTTAAATAATTTTCTTTAAGTAAAACACCTGACTACACTATTTTTTTTTCCTTCCCTGAAAGCTAGGGGGGGGGGGGGGCCACGGCCCCCCCCTGCCCCCGGGTATGGGCGCCCTTGAAGCCAGCTTGTGTAGAGACTCAGTATTTTGTGCTTCCAGCACGATTACAGAGTGGCCATATTTGTTTCTCATCTCCCAACTTATTCACAGGTCGCATTTGTTTTTTCTAATGCTAGCAGCTTAAACAACCTTTTCCCGAATTCAGCAAGATGGCACTGAACACCCCGCAAACATATAATACTGGAATACGCGAATAATTAGGGACTAATCGTGTCACTAAGTTTTGTTTCATTACTCACTTCGGTACAGTGCAACGATATAACATTATATGAGTATTAAAATATAAATCATAAGTTAAACAATCATTTAAATGTACTTGTAACTGGATGTATATTTTCTAAAATTACTTTCAAACCCATTTTATTTAATATAAAAATTCCTTCATAGTTAGTGATTGTATTCTGATAGACCTATAGTAAAACGATTTATGGACTAATTGGAGAGTAATATATAATAACATAAAACAGCTTGAAATACGTAATTGATTTAAATTAAATTTTTATCAACACAAACTTTAAAAATTCCCTTTCAGTAAGGTACAACCTACAGGCGTAGGTAGATTTCGAAGTAGGTACCTACCTATTTCTTTGGAAATATTTTCGATACTTTTATAAACTCCTGGAACATTTTAAGAACTTAATGTAGCCGACATAACATTCTATACCTATGTTCGCCAATATTAAAAAAATATATCGAGATAACATTTCTCGTATTCCATGTAGCGAAAATATTCTGAATATTTTTTTTAACTTAATGTATCCAGCATTGAATGTCTTAATGAATTTCATAATGAATTTCAAAAACTATTTTTCATCCGTTGCACTAAAACGTGGTCGTATAATTTTTTTTGGAAAAAGGTTTTATTAATTTAAACCTCTGTTTGTACGGTAATAGTTAATTTCATTAAAAAAATTTGCTCCAGCTAAACGTTTTAGATAAAGTTCAGGCGTTTTACAATAAATTATAATGGAAATGAAAGAAAATTTAAAAAAAAGTAGTGACATGTTGTTTTTCTACTTTTGTTATTTACACCCCTTGCACAAATGGTTTGTATTATAAAAATTGTTTCAGGAAAACGTCTTAGGCAAAAATTATAATATTTACAAACGGTTTGAACATATATGATAGTGTACCTTAAGTATTATTTTTAAAATTCTACCCCATATTTTTTCAACCCCTTGCCGCAATGGTTCGACTAATCAAAAATTGTTTCAGACAAAAGTTGTATGTAAAAATTATAATATTTACAAACATTTTGAACAGATTTGATAGTATAGCTACTAAGGGAGTTACCTGTAATTGTTAAAATTTTTTCCCTTAATTTTTTCACCCTTTGCAGCAATGGTTCGTCTAATCAAATTTGTTCAATACAAAAATTTTAGATACAAATTATAAGATAAATACATAATCTGTACAATTTCGAACAAAGTTATGATTTTTTTTGTCCGCCAACCCTTTTTTTCCAACCCTTGCAGTTATGGTTGGTCGTATCAAAAACTTATTAAGACAAAATATTTGGGCATTACTCATACTAGTTATAATACTTTCAAACGAATGTGATATTTTACATATTACGGAAGTTAGAACGTTTATTTCTGTGTTTTAAAAAAACCTTCCCCATTTCTACCCCTTTGGTCGGATATTGCCTATTAACGAACTCGACCAATATTTTCCTTTACTAGATTTTGTGTATCAGTTTGGAAGTTGTTTGAGAAAAATTGCGAAAGTTATCGTGTCCACAAAATTGGTTTATATATCTATATAAAGATATATAAATATTTAAACTTTTGAGTTGATGATTGTTTAGGAGTCTATGGACCATGAAATGTAAAACTATATTAAAATTTTCCGTAAGTTGCACAATTGTAACGGCTACAATAGGTAGTATTTCTTTGAAATCTACCTAAAAGTTACACTTATATTACAAAATGTTCATCAGCGATTAATTAGTGCAATAATTGCCTTCTCCAGTCGGTTTCATATCTACACATAACTATGTAGCATTATAACTAAGATGAAGTCTTCATTATTTCATCCTTAAAGTAGGAGAATTAAATTAATTATACTTATTTATTAAGAAAATAAACGTTTTCGGGCTAGATTTAACATTTTAAACCCACTCCAGTTGTGCATAATTTTAAGCAACACTGATTATCGACAGTGCACTAACCAGGAATATTAAGTTTCTTTCTCCTGATAGATAACCAAAATTACCATTAGCCTATGTTTCATAACCAAAAAAGTATGTACAGAATACAACTAATATTAACATTAGCATGAGCATAGCGATGAGAGTAAGTCAGTTTTTTCTTGGCTGAAGATCAATATTTAAGCCTATATAATAACATAACATTGTTGAAATTTAATTGAACAAAATTATTATGAGAAATATTAACTTTAAACTACAATGCCATAGGATAGCCTAATATTTTTTAAATAGTCACTTCAGGAAATAAAAGTAGTGACCCATATTGCCGAAAAAGCACTGACCGAAGGAAGATATTTAAAGTTAACAATGTGATGGTTTAACCTTCAAACATATGTAGTAGCTCTAATGTTTTCCAACTAAATAGCACGTGATATGTTTGTCACGAATGTCTTCTTAGCATACTGTTTCGAGACATGTATGAACAAAAAATTAGAAGGCTGCATTAACTTGTTTGCAAAATACACTTAGTTATTTTTCTATCGGTGCTGTGTAAACATTGCAGTTATGTGCATTACAGGGATAAAGAGAACGACAAAAAAGACATAATAGTTTTTTTATTATTTTGTCTTGCGCATTCAAAGTCAAAGTTTTGCCTCCAACTATCTTTTACAAATATTTGGAGGGGCAATTTTAGGCGAAATATATTTTCCAATTCCCTCTACGAAATAAAGTTGGATAGACAACCTGAAACATGCTTTAAATCTTATCACACCATAAAATTTCATTACAGGAAGAGCTAGGTCTAACGTTTATATTTTAATAATATTTTAAAATATAAATAATACATCACAGTGCTTGTTAGGAAATTGTCTTGTAATGGTTTTATGCATTTCTTAAAAATTAAAACAACCGTAATTTTAAATAACATTAGTACACATTGTATGATAAAATAATGATCTTTAATCTTTAAAAGTCATCGCTACAGTGTCCAATTTTTTCAAGTGAATTACACACGACATTCATATTAATGTTATTTTAGATTAATAAATTCTTTAATCCATTGTGTCCTTCGCCATTTTGATTCACCGATACGAAAACTCACGTATTTACATTTCCACTGAGCACGATTTTTTTTTTTTGGCTGATTTCATTAAACTTTCATAATATTTTAGAATCATTTCAGTTTACAAAATATTATATTGAAACTAAAGCCATAAAATTGTCAATAAACATTGCTGTGCTAGTGACTTTTTCAGTGACGTATTTCGTCATAGCCCTCCAACATTATTTGATCAACATTGATGTTGAAAGCGATAGTTTGATATTGTGATATGGTCTTGAGTGACGCAACTCTGAGGCATGACTATTTCCAAGCGTGGTTGACTGATGAAAAGTTCGTGTTCAAAGTCTTGAAGATTTAAGGCCCAATGGCCCACGCAGCTAATACATGATGTCAATAAAAGAATGTCCCATTTTCAATGGTATAGTATAACAGTTTAATTTATACTATTAAAAACAAACTATACTTCAAATTGAAGGTAAACAAACCATTTTTTTTACAAATATTCAATATGTTCACCTTTAGTTTTACGGCACACATCCAACCTATAATTCTTCCCACATTTTGGTAAACAAGTCCGGAGAAATGGAAGCAATAGCCTCTTCAATTCAGTTTCCCAACTCTGGCAAATCGTTAAGTAGTGGCGGAACGTAGACATGATCTCTCATGAAGTCCCAAAGGAAAAATAAAATTGCATGGCGTTATGTCAGGTAAACGTGGAGGCCAGCGAAAAATAGCTCTGTCGTCATGACCATTACGACCAATCCAACGGTCAGGGACTTCGACGTTCAACCACTCTGGTACAAAGAGATTCGAATGGGGAGGGGCTCATCCTGTTGCCAAATAAAGTTTACAGGTTCACCCTCCACTAATTGGGGAACGAGCCAATCTTTCGCGCTGCAAGCGAGGAACCCACAAAGCAGTATTCGCGTATGCACCCATCTAATACTGCACCATCATTATACAACTCTTACAGTTGATACTATTAAATTTTATACCTGGGACATCCTTTCATGGACATACTGTATTTCATTGCACTTAATTGGCGCGTGCAAGATTTTAGTCGGAGACGCATCTCTCTTGGCTTTGCACTTCGGCATTTGCGGTTTTATTAAAGCACAACCGAATTTCAAAACACGAGTAGGAGTGTATCCTTAAACATCATATTACAATCATCAGGTCAACATTGCTCATGTCCACAACTTCTAGCTTTACACGCGTACTGGAGATCAGCAATAGCCTCGACACGCGAGTAAGAGGAGAAGCCAGTAAGAAACCTTTGTCAATTCTTGTCATTGTTACGCGTAACTACATAAGAAGCCAGTATGTAGCAAATATCCTTACCGCGAGCAGGCTAAGTGTCTTGCCAAGCTTGCTGGCAGTGGAGGTCAGTTATCACCACTGCCCTTGTAACTATGTCTGATGTGCGAAGAGACGAAGTACAGCGGAAAATACATTTACAAACAAGGACAATCGTCTGGGTAAACTTAAGATTGCCGTCAGAGATCACTGGAATGTGTGTTCAGATGTTTATCAGGCAGGTGCGTGTTACCGCGCAGGTTTGAACGACAGTGTGCTGTGTGCTGGTGACATTATTGTACTCTTCGAATCCGACTCATTGTTGTCTACAAGGAAAAAAAAGGGGGGGGGGGGGCCGCATGTCGCTATGCCCCTCCTGAAAACTGAATATTTTTAGATAATTTTGTTTACAGCTTTCCCTGATGTTTTTCTAGAAGTTGGTAAACTTCCATTATATATATTACAACTATCAAAGTTATGGCGTAATTTTGACACTGGCATTGTAATTATCCTTTCTTTTCATTCAAAAGAAAATAATTTTATGTCGCGGTTGCAGATATAATTATAAATAATTTTATCTAAGCAACATATTTATTTGCATAATTACGAAGATATTTATACTTTCCTAGTTATAAAGTGTTCGTACGGCATTAATGGGAACTGTCTAAAACGGCAGCCTCCACATTCTAAATCAGATCGCAAAAAGAGAAAAAAACTACACCAAAATGTAGCCTATTACAGTCAGTGTCACTGCCTCAAATTGTACTATAACCTGAATCTTATTGATTATACTAAAGTAATGGAACAGATTTGTTAGCTCAAAGAACAGCGTACACAAATATATGCGAAAATTATAAGAGAGAAAAAGAAAAAGCAAACAACTGAAGGGGAAAGCTTTTTAGTTCGGCAGTAGTCACAGCCCCGGTAGGCAATAATAGTAACACTACAGGGGATAGTTGGGTCCCCTATTTCAAGAAAGTAATGTATTTTGAAATTTGACTTTCCCTGGCAGTTTTTCGATAGTGAAGCATACTTAATGAATATGTGATTACTTACAGTACTTTGTTCTGGTTTAGCACACATAAAAAAGTTTTATTTGTAGGTATTTGTTTAAAAAAAAAGCATCTTTGTTATTACAGCGGGTTGAACTTTAAATGTTTAAACATGTGTAATGTGTATCTAAGATTCAAAAATTTAGCATCAAGAAAATTTATTCGATCCTTACAGTTCAAATAATTCATAAAACGAAATAATATGATTTAAAAAATAGATAAAATGATTTTACTATTTTACTTTTAGAGCTTAAGAAAGAAATTATGGTAGGTACTTGAATCATAGAGTGACAATCATTTGGATTGCTCTTAGTAAATCCTTAAAACATACGATTGAGAGAATAGTTTCTATTACTGAAATAATACTGTTCCTAGGCAATTAGTGGACTGAATTATGAATGAATGTATGTCTTTTACCAACACTCTATCACTAATAAAAAAAAGGGTACTAACAAATGTTTAAAAATATAGGTATATTTAAATTTGGGGTGCATAATTCATGGTTATTAATTTAGTTTATTTTTAAATTGTATTTATTCATACAATGTAGAAGTTACAGCAGTGTGAACAAATTAATAAATAACTAAGCACATATATTTATTTGCAACACGAGTAACATTTGTCGTTCTCTTTATAAAATGTATCAACTTCTCTAAAAGCTTACACTGTACATAGTCTAAAGTATACATGTGTGAGGATTTGAGTCGCGTCTCACAATATTATATACTTTTTATTCAATTCAGGTCCGTACACGAGAGGTGGGCTTTTGTGTATTCTTTTAAATAAGGAGACAAACACCAAATGAATGTTCTTGCGTTTTATATAAAGATCAAACGAATTTAAGGTGTCATAGTTAATATATTTTAAGTACAGTTTATAATTAAGTCACGTATTATTAGGGACCGGGAAAATTCGTAGTTTCAATTACCTCTAGAATGGACTCCACCATCCTCTATGTACTCGGGAAAATGACACCTGCTCATTGGCTACTGACTCGTGACACCTGATTACTGGGAGGCTTGTGATTCGATACTTCTTTTGTCGAGGGTTATTCATTGTCTCAGAGTCTTTCTAATTAACTTTCGCCAATAACAGAAGCAGGCTAAAGCTATAAGCATTTGTATTCTAGCCTATCGCGAAATGAAACCACTAATTTTTCCGGTCTCGACGCATTATTTATAAAGGCCCACAAAATATTTTTCTTTTAATGTCTATAACATGATCACTGTGTATCGAAAACTTTAAGCCTTATTGGTGAACTCAAAGCATTATATAAGTGTCGGACACACAAAGTTAATACCATGTCAGAATAGAAATATAAAATAAATTTGTTGATTTAGTTTTCTTCATTTTGTTCCAGTCAGAATTTAACATGTAAATGGCATAGCATTCACACCTCTAAACTAAATAAAAGACATCCAAGGCATAAACTTATTAATTTTTATAAAGAACTGAAACAAAAATAAACACCATGCAACTGGAAAAAAAATAGTTTTTCATAAATACGATTAAGTGTTTACCTTAATATAGAGCATCCTACTCTTAAATTGAAGTGTGGAAGTAAATAAGCGCTATCTCTCTCTTTCTATCACACGCCGACTGTCTTTAGCGCTGTCCTTGTTTCTTCGTGCGCTGTTGCCGTATGTCATACGAATTTAAAACTTTTGTTTTTTTGGACAAAGAATTTTCGTATGTTGTATATAATCGAAATACGCATCAGGCTATGTATATATTGTAAACTTAATGGCATATTAAGGGCCTGAAAAAACTAAAAAAATAACGTTACTTCCTCATTGAAAACTATATTGTAGTATTCCAAAATGTATCACATAAAAAAAATCAACCTACAGGTGTATTCACTTCAGATTTTTTTAAATAAATTAATGTTTTAGGACGTCATTGAATAAATCTCAAGACAAAAACGCTCCATGTTCCAGTTATATAATATTTTTTTAATTCTAAAATACATTTCCTGAGAAACTAACGCATCAAAAAATTTATCAATGGCAAAGTTTTTTGCTATTTAAGTTATATGGGTTTGAAGCGTGAAAGATGTTCACAATGAATAGAATTTGTTTTTAAAAGCGAGGCGATTTCAATTGCTCCTACAGGTTTTGTGCCCATGTCGGTGAAGACATGTCTTATCAGCGCAAGAGCGCGCTGTAATAGAAGCTCGCTCCCAAACTGCTGTCGTGAGAGGAGACATGGCCGTGTGTTTGGAGAAGTGGGGCTCTGCCCTGCTAGCAAGTTGAATGATAAAGGCTTCCTTAGTTCAGCTATTTCTTTCGATACTCTTTTCTGAATACCAGCCTGCCAGTTAGTGCCGTGTCTCGCGACCAAACGACGTGTTGTGTCAGGTGACTCGCTATAATTACACTTTTGTCGGGTTTCTTTATTCAACTATGTTATTTTATTTTCTACCTTTATGTAGATTACATAAACTTTAATTATGTAGGGTGGAATACCAAAAAGAAACTTCATTGGCAGGCTACGAGGGAGGGAGCGTAAGATTGAGTTGAAAGTATTCGAGTATTTAAAAAAGAACATGAGTGTAAACAATGCATTTAAGGAAGCTTTGGTCAACTTTGATCAACAGCAGTGTTTAAAAGTTAACATTAATTTCTTAGCGAAGTTCACTTTGCAATTATCATATGAATTCGTACCAAATAATTTATTTGAACGGTTTCTTGCTTCAAGTTCAAGTAAAAAAATGGTGATTTCTTACAAATTTATAGGCGTGATACTATAAAATATTATAATCTACTATATGAGTCCTTAAATTGCTTATTATGCAATCAGAATTCCAAAGAAACACATCGCCTGAAATTCGTTGTTAGAGATTTGGCAATAGCGCGTGCTATAAAGCCGTTAAGTACTGCAATTTAAGAGTAAGACGGTCTATATTAAATATTATTTCGACATGTAATTTTTTTTGTTGATTTCGAGTTCCACTCCAAAATTCTTTACTAGCTTTGTTATAAAAACATTGGTTCTAAAGATATTTTATAACTGTTTCTAAATGTTAGGAGAACAATCTTGTCTTTTTTTTATTCATTGCATGCGACGTCTGACCATGACATTGATTGTTACATACAATGTTCTCCGATATGAAAAATGCATGTTTAACATAAATATAAACGTATCATTATACATTATTTAACTCAGTTTAATGCATGAATGTAAGTTACAGTGTGAAATATATTAATTCACACAAATTCAAGTACAAGCGGTCGTGATATAGATTCGTTGAACTTCTGGGTCTTGTAATGGAAATAGCATTTAGTAAATGTCAAGTCAACGCTTGTTTCGGGAACACGAGCTCTTTGGGAAGTGTACGTGCGAACCCTTTTATGGCCCTCCTACGGTACGATGACGTAGACGAGGCGCTATTGCGGGCCTAGCATAAAGTAACTTTTTATAAAATTCGCGTGGACGTGAGTTTTGATTCTATATGCAATTCTCAGATGGTAGAATTTTCGTGGCCAAAATACATGATGTCCGTAACCGAATATCCCAGTTTCAATGGTATAATATAAAAGTTTAATTTAGAATATTCACAACAAATCATACATCAAATTGAAACTAAAATAACCTAGTTTTTTCTTACAAATTTCAATATCAACACTTTTAGTCATACATATCAATCTCACACTTCGGTTAACACGTCTGGAGTAATGGGAAGCAAAAGCCTCTTCAACTCTGTTTCTCATGGCGCCAATCGCTGCCACGGTTGGCCAATCCCCCTCCTAGCACACGATTAATGCGACCCCTCCAGCATGGCGTATCCCCTGCAAGGGCTTTGTCCTGAGACGCCTACCTATTCCCCTCCCAAACACACTTGGTTTTAAACTTAGGCTAGGAAAGAATCAGGGCTTCGAAGACGGCTGCAACGTGGCGCATCATCGCTGTCTCGCGCGAGGTGCTGAGCGCAGTGTTCAGACGGGTTGGAGGGCGGCGGTCGCGCCCCCGGCCCTCAGGAGCAGCGCGGCCAGCGCCGCCGTCCAGACGCGGGGGCGGCCGGGGGCGGCGGAGCGGCGGCGCGGCGACTCGGGGGCGGGGCCCGCCGGCACGGCCTGCCCCCCGCGCCACCGCACCAGGTAGGCCGGTGGCACGCGCGTCAGCGCGCGCAGCCTGCAACCAGTCGTTTACTTACTTAGACTTCAGTTCGGCGCGGTTAAGGCGTGTACTGGGCAATGAGACATACACAACATCTAACCTATTATATGTATATAGGAATCAAACATTAACTAATTTCCTTAACTATTGATGAAACATCTACCAATTTGACATCAAAGTATAGTACAACATAAATAATATAAAATAATTTATTAAATTTAAATAAAACATAATAAAATAGGAAATCTACAACGTATTAAATATGTTTTTTAAATAGAATTAAGGAATTAAAATTCGTATTATGATAAAGTCATTTTCTCACAAACTTACACAGACGTTCATTCAGTATTATTCCCTTGGTTATGTGTCTGTAAATTTAGAGTGACAAATGTTTTCACGTGACAACGTCTAATAAATCGATGAACGCCGGCTGCACGCACGAAAAAGTGTCCCGTTACGCTGTGTCCCGTTACGCTCATTGTACGCTCGCTCCGCATCTATCTCTCTTCCACTCGATTGGAACAACCATCGATTTGACTTTTTCGAGGCACATTAAACTGGAAACACTCCCATTCGTTTTCTACTTTTCCTAGCATCGTCCTATCATTAACAGAATAACACAGATTGGAAGAAGTTAAATAGCAAACATGTATAAAAGTTATATTTAAAATAATCGCCTTGTTAAAGTAATAACCATATTTGAATTAATGAGTGGAAATAAAAGTAAATTTATCAATTAAATTGTAGATTGCATTTCACTCCTTTGTATCCATTCAAAATAGCGATAATTCAATAAAAATGTTTCAATTTTATTCATAAAAGTATGCAATCATTTCATCAATGTTTTGTTATGACGTTGCTACGTTAAACTATCGTCCGTAAACCAACTTTACAGACAACCAATTTTTTTAAAATATATATTTCGGCAGATAGTTGGTGTCCAGCACGCTGGTCGAAGCTGATTCAGAAGCGAGATGCAGTAACTGTGAAGGATTCCATTCCATTCGTGTTTATGTGTTTCTTTGTGATTCTAAAGTGGTATCGCCTCTAAGCGCAAGGCTCTGAACTGGTGCGCAGTCTGTCTCGTAATACTTTCAAAATCTTTTACTTCAAGAGTTTCATGTGCAAACATTTTTTTTTCTGAAAACACACTTTTTAGCCCTTTTCACACACCTAAAATTACAGTTTAATAACGGCACACGTAAACAGAACAAAATATCCATACTCAGCTCATTCTTGAACGTTCTTGGTAAACAGACGCCACTAGGATATCTTGAGCAGTTTTAAAATCGTGTGGTGCACACCATGTGTGTGTGTGTGTGTGTGTGTGTGTGTGTGTGCCCAGGTGGGAAGCCTACAACTCACGTAGTTTCGGTTCCCTACCACGTTCGTGCAACTTCGGATTTCTCTCAAAAATTGAAATTAAAAAAAATCGAAGGTTTAGGTATAGGTTAGGTCAGTCACAACATGCTTGTTTTCATTGGAAACTTCTGATTTAGCGGCTGAAGAGGCGTTAATACCAAAACGCAAAACTTCGGAAATCTTCGGAAATTCTTGCAGGGAACCGAAACTACGTGAGTTGTAGGCTTCCCGTGCCCAGGTAGGCAGGGCCCGTAACTGGTCTCCGTGATGCTAGGATCTGTATCAGGTAAGGCACCCAAGTGCGCGCGCGCGTGTGTGTGGCGCTTCGAGCTCTGTGATTAGATAATGTTCCATTTGCAATTCGCCGCCTGATGATCCGCCAGTATATATAAGCGGGGGCGGTGACATCCCCCGGCGCAGAGGTCAGACAATCCCGTGTCACTCCGGACGGTCCATTCCTTCACCGACGTCCCTCTGCCGTGCAGTTGCGTGACCTAGGCCGGGACTCCAAGACACAGACATGAGAGTCTAGGTGTCGAATATGCTACACCTGTACCCTAAAACAGTATTCATAGTGCACGATAGAATACTGCCAGTCCATTATTTTTAGGGAACGGATTGTGGTGTTCTATTCGTGACTTATCTGTCACCCAAATTCCGCCTGGGAATGGCACGGACGCCTCGGCTATAGGCATCAAGGACTTCGAATACGCATTGCGTGTAGCCTGATTACAGGCGCGTAGTAAACATCTCCGGAAAAAACGTTGAAGCATTCTTCCTACTCGATTCGAAAAATGATTGATACTTTTTTTTTTTGGAAACAAAAGGAGCATAATTTTGGTTGATTAAAAAAAAACGTGAGTCAACTAATTACAGCAAAAATTACAAAATTACGATTGTCAATTGGTTCCATTCCCAGGCGGCGAACTTCTGGGCAGAGGGGTTAAAGAAACCGGTAGAGCGTTGGGAAAAGTGCTTGGAACTGAATATGCGACTGTGTGAAAGTGATGTAGATATGTAGTAAACTAAAACTTTCAATAAAACTTTTTTTTTTCATGAGAGTAGATTATTATTTTTTTAATGATCAGACGGTACTTACTCCCAGGACACGCCCCGGCCCGAGCACAGTTTCGCGGACGCCGCAGTACGAAGCTGAAGTAAAGTATGCTCGAGTGTCTACCGTCTATTCCTACTGTAAATACATGATGGGCTCTTACTACAAATCCTAATAAATAGGGACTGGAAAAATTCGCGGTTTCAATGACCACTAGGATAGACTCCACGATTATCTATGTACTCGGGCAACTATCACCTAACTAGTCATTGGCTACCGACGACTCGGGACACCTGTTTACTGCGATTCTTATGATTCGACACTTCTTTTTATGAGTGTTCGCCATTGGCTCAAAGTCCTTCAGGTAAATTGCTGGCCCAATCACTGACGCAGCATTAAGCTAAACGAGTTTGGATTCCAGCCTGTCTCGAAAGGAATCCGCGAATTTTTTTCCGGTCTCTACTAATAAACCAATAGCAGCTATTGGAAAAAAATATTCCTAAGTTACCAAAAAAATTCTTTTTTTTTTTTTTGCCTCTTCGATGTGAAATGATTTGTGGGGTTGTACCAGATCCAGGTAGCGCGTCACCTGAGCAGCACGGCGCCGGTCCCCGCCGGCAGATTGAACCTCTTGTACCCGTCGCGCGGACAGAACTGGAGCGCCGTCCTCCAGCCGGCCGCGGGGTCGCCGGTCTGCACCGAGATGTTCCACGCCGCGCACGGCCCTGGGACCAACCACTCTCCACAGCGCCTTTGAATATGTATATATATACTGTATAGAAGTCGCGAGTGGATAGGATTAAAGCTGGGTTTACGATTGATTTCCTTAAAAATTATAACTTAACATCGAGCACACGATTAAGTCAAAATTACATTTTCCAGTTTATGATTGACATATAAGTCGTTAATTCCAACCAATCACAGCACAAAACACATGGTCGGCCATTGTTCGTAATGAAGAAGCAATTTTGAAATAGGTTATTGACAAATGGGATATATATTTTTCGAAATGGATGATGATTACAAATTACAAATATACGAATTCCAACCCAAAATACTGCCTTGCTCGGTCCAATAATAAGACATAAACTTCCGGTTGAAAGGTTCCGGTCTGTTGTGATTGGTCGCTTCCCTTAAGTCTTAACGAAAAATATAAAATATAACCATTTCTGTTAAGTCTTAAGTCATCATATGGTTCGCACACGACCCGTCAAAATTCACACACGACAATCATAAACCATTCCACTAGTTTACATAGAGTCATATGGTAAGTACACGACTAAGTCTTAATTCTTAATTCTTAATTTTCAATCGTAAACCCACCTTTACTCCACGTTTTTCAGGAGCGTATGATGAGCAGCTTGGGAACTTCACCGCTGCAGGGCGCTGCCGTAACGCCCTGTATCGTCTTAGGTTGTTATTTACACGTTAGAGCGCAGCACTGTCGCCCGCTGTCATTCCCCCGCACCCCCCACGCAACATTCACTGCAGGTCAAGGTCGTTCAACGGGAGTTCGTGCGTCACAAAACTGTAGGGATGAGAGGTGGGGTAGAGGGTGGGTGGAGGACAACGCATGTTTGTGGGAGGGTGGAGAAGGAGTGTTTGAAGAGTTCGACACTTGTCCGCTAGGGACCACCACAAGTCGATGCCCTAGAGATGGTGGCGATTGCGGCGGTGAATTAACCAAATACCTCAAACCGTATTAGAAATTTTAACCTGGGCTGGCGAATTCTATACAGTATATATATTCAAAGACAGCGCACAGGTCACCACACACACACACACACACACACCTAGCTGGTGGCAGGAAACGCCACCCTAAAGATTACGGGCATGCAACGGCAGGAGCTGCCGTACAGAGAAAGGCGCAGTTGCAAATCACAACACCAAACAGTCCAGAGATTGGCTTCGGAAAATTTACAAGTTCACGGTCTCAAATATTGAACCTTAACAGTTTCATACAGCTTTTGATGAAAAAATAAAGTTTACCACGTGAATTTACGTACCTAAGAAAACATAAAAAAATTTCCCATGATAAACTAAAAAAAAATATGTGTGCATAGAGTCCACGCGCGACACAAGTGAAACTTCTTGTTTATCATATTATTTTGTTTGGGAAACAATTCTCTTATGCGGAGATCGCAGATCAAAAAACAAGGTTTTGCTGTTCCTCACGAGTAATGGAATGGAACGAATAGAAAGTTAAGGCTCGTTCTCACACGTCATGTTGATTTTATTTTTTTCTGTTCGTTTTTTCGTCATTACCTTTAAGTGCTATTTCTAAAAAATTCAACTCGATACCTCCCTTGAATTTGTTTTTTCTACAACGAAAATATTTTAACTGATATTCACTTATTGAAACATCATGGACGTGTAAAACGTAGCACAAGTGTTGACAATTACGAATATTTGCGCGCCTTTTTACACCCTTCAAGGAAGGCACTCGGTTAAAATTTTTTAGAAGTAGCCCTTAAATTAAGGTAACGTCAAACTGGAAAGGAAGGGGGATCAAAATGGCGTTTAGAGACCGAGCCTCAAGTTCCGTCGACAACGATGTCATTTGAGGTGACGGTGGAATGACGGGAGCAGCCCGAGAAAACACAGCGGAAATGGCGGGAGGCGAGTCGGTCGCGGTCTGACGTCACGAGCAGTGGCGTAACCAGGATTTGTGTATGGGGGGCTGTTAAGAAGCATCCTCCCCCCCCCGTATTAAAGCGGGGGGTCCGGGGGTCCTCCCCCGGGAAAATTTGGATTTTAAGGTGTAAAATAGTGCTATTTTAGCAGTTTTCGGTACTTAAATTTAAATATTGTAATGGTAAAATTTTTATTAATTTTAATATGAAATTTGTTTGAGTGATGAATAATAAATTAATTAAAGATTTGGTGCTAAGGAGGGGGTTTTGAATCCCTAAACCCCTCCCCCCTGGCTACGCCCCTGGTCACGAGCACCGGACCTCGGCGGGGGAGGGGGAGAGGTACTCACGGCTCTGGTTGGTGGAGACCTCGACGGTGACCTGCCGCTCCGACGGCGACCCCAGCAGCCACGAGCAGTCCAGGTGCTGGAAGTGGTTCAGCGAGGCGGGCGCCGCCGAGCCGCTCGACCGGATGACTCCTTGGTTCAAGGTATAACGATGATGGAATATCTCAAACAGTATTAGACAAGTGCATGCGCAAGTACTGCCTTTGTTGTTTTCTCGTCCTGCGGCGCCACCCACGCAAAATGGCGACTCCTGAGCGTAAACCTTTTTGTGTTCTGCAACTTGCTAAGAATGAATATGTAATTTCAGCCCTTCCCATTGGAATCTCTGTGTACGAGAGTTGTTGAACGTAGAAGACCTTGATCATTGGATTGATCGTAATGGTCGAAACTACAGAGTTCTTTTTCGCTGAACTCTACGTTCACCTGACATAACGCCATGCTATTTTTTTTAGGTAGATTTCAAATAAAATAAATTCTACTTATTGTAGCCGTTACCATGGTGTGAACTGTGTGTGTGTGTGTGTGTGTGTGTGTATATATATATATATATATATATATATATATATCAATTTTTTGGACACGTTAACTGTCGCAATTTTTCAAAAAAAATTTCAAAAATTACTTCCAAACTGATATATAAATTTTCGGTCAAACGAACTATTAACGTAAAAACGGGAGATGAAATTTAAAAAATATAACTTCCTTAGTATCAAATTCGTGAGAATATATTATTAAACATATTAATACTACATTGAACCTTTGTTTGATGAAAACTGTTATTAACATTAAGTTTTTAAAATGTTCCAGGAGTTTTTAGAAATTTACAAAACATTTCCAAAAGAAAAACTGGTACTTCGAAATCTACCTACGCCTGTAATTTGTGCTGAAATGGATTTTTTTCCCTTGGTGTTTTATAAAAGATCGTGTCTACGTTCCGCCACGATCTAATGATATTCTTGAGTTGAGACACAGAATTTAAGAGGCTTCCATTACTCCGAAATTTTTAACCAAGAGTGGGAAGAATTGGATGCGTTCCGTTTAACTAAAGGTGTACACATTAAACATCTGTAAGAAAAAATATGTTAGTTTACCATCAAATTGGTGTTTAATTTTTATAAATAGTCAAAATTAATCTGTTATAATATACTTTTGAAACTGGGACACTCTTTCATGGATATCCAGTATATGTCAAATTTGTGTCCAGGGGAGCAAATATGTAGGATTTTAACCTGTTGAGGGGGTGGGAAGAGGGAAGCAGTCCTTGAGTTTTGCCCGAGGTTTTTAACCGAAGAAAGTAATCTCTGGATAGGGTGCTTGTATGCTGCACGATGCTGCCCATATTATGGCCTATATGCATGCAATAAACAGCGAACTTTTAAATATACTGAAAGGTTTGGGCATGACCTCGCAAGAAATCCAACCCGGATCGCGTCGGTTGTGGTTGGCCCTCAAGTCAAATTCCAAAGGCTTTAACCGTTACCCTCCCTTCACCGTCTGCTTACGTCACAGATCTTGGCGTCGCATAGGCTAGGTGTTTTGTACACCAATTTAAACAACTAGACCCGGCAGTGTTATAATCTAAAAATTTTAAATTTATTGTTGCACACGGTGCTCAAGGCGAAGTCAATGCAATTGCTCTTTTGAATCGACGGCGTGGTGACGTACTAGGGGCAGGATTAGCGTCAGAGGACTTAATTTCTGCTTAACTGATAACCGTTTGAAATGCTACTTTTTTGAAGATGGCGATCGTAAAACTTCAAAGATACTTGTAGGGAATAATGAATTACGTATTTTCTTTATATTCCTGGTGCGGAGACGTCGAGTAAACCTAAGCTCTGGTTTGGAAAAAGAACTCAAATTTTTAGAATGATATCGTTTATATTATTAATTTTATGTATATACATATTTATTAGATTTTATTATTGATGTTTGTAGTCAAGTAAACAAAAGAGTTAAAATTAAATTGTTCCGATGACCTTGAACCATATGCTAAGTTTCAGGAATCAGACTTTGCTGAATGCAGGAGCCAATTTAATCTACGGAAGAAGGTCTTTGAAGGGTACATTTTCATCTAAAGTCGTTGCAGTAGGTTTTACGCTTTGCACTGTACAGTACAATGAAACCCGGTCTCGTGGCTACTCACCGGAGGCGTCCAGCAGCCTGTGTCGTCCGCACGAGGCGTCGTCCTGGAAGCTGTACTCGGCGCGGAGAGCGAACCTCGACGTCTCTGCGGCCGCGTGGTACTCCAGCCTCACCGAGGACCAGCTGCGCACGCTCACCGGCAGCCATTCTTGCTAGGGAGAAGCACACAGTGCTGCCAACCACGCCCTGCCCCGCACCGCACCCGAGCTCGCTCGCTTATTGCCACCCTTCAGCAGTTAAGTTCGACTTGAACCATTGCTAGTTACACCGTGGGTCATAGAGAGAACCCAAATAACACACAAAAAATATTAAAAAAAAAAACCAGATAAAATAAGCCGAAATCAGCCGACGTCAAATTTTAAAATTTAAGATAGCCCAGAGAATTCAATGGAATGTGTTAGAACAATGTCACAGCACAAACGATCACTGTGCGTTTACAACGACCGGATAGTTGCAACAAAAACAGATAATACAAACAACTTTGGGTAACACAGTGACAACAGATGATTTTGACATCACACCAACAATGCAGTATAGCACATGTGAACCCAGCGATGAAATTAAACAGGTATTCAGATAACACAATGACGACAGCACAAGAAAAACACAGTAGGATTCCCAAGACGAAACCTTTTTTTCTTAAGCCTACTTTGTTTCACTGAAACAAACACCAATCACATGCATCATTGTTCACACTAAAGGATCCCGACCCACGAGTTAGTGCTGGAGGCGCACTCAGAGCCACGGCAGTGGAAGACGAGACCTGAAATACAAAGCCTCGCCTGGAAGTTCCCACAGAGGCAGCAGGAAACAAGATCTCACCTGTAAGTTCCCACAGAGGCAGGAGATGACATGATATCAGCTTAAAGTCCGGACAGAGGTAGGTGGCTGCAGTACCTTTAGTGGAAATCCCCTCAGAGGCAACGACAGACCTTACCTGGAAATTCCCCACAGGTGAAGCAGAAGACAGGACCTCACCTGGAAGTTTCCACAGAGGCAGCAGACTACAATATCTCACCTGGAAGTCTCCTCAGGAGCAGCAGAAGACAGGACCACCTGGAAGTTTCCACAGAGGCAGCAGACTACAACATCTCACCTGGAAGTCTCCACAGGAGCGGCAGAAGACAGGACCTCACCTGGAAGTCCCCACAGAGGCAGGTGACGACAGGGCCGCCCTCAGCAGACACGGCCACGTGGTCTTCGCGCGACAGGCCCTGCGGTCCAGCCACACAGCGGCAGCCACCATCGCCGCACTGCGTGTGACAGGTGGACTCTGGTCCTCTGCCTCCCAGCCACGTCACCTGCCACACGCGCGCCAATCTCACTCAGGCCACTGCCAAGGGGGTGGTGACAACTCTAATTGCTTCATTCCGACCTCGGTCAAGGAGACTCATAGCAAAGAGGTTTTCCTTCTGTAGTGCGGAGGCGAGGGACTTGGAAATGTCTAGTTCTGAACAATGGAAGACAATTTGTCATATGTGAGAAACTACTCAACCAGCCAGCATTGAAACTCGAGTCCGTTGTCACATGACCAGTCCGCTAGATCAACTAGCACAATGGACGGGCAGAAAGATAAAGAAACACAGTTGTAGGGATTCGCCTACATGCTGTCGTTTCGATGGCCTGGAGCAGGGGAGCAGTAAGTGCGACACTGGCTTGCACGTCAAGTGCCCTATCGCCTCTATGTGCTATGCACTGAATGAATTGATTGACTTGTATTAACATCTCATCCACAGACAGACAAAGGTGAAATTGTGAGATGGACAAGCGATAGAATTAATAGCTGTGGGGGAAATGGGAGTACCCCGTGAAAAATCAGGGACTTATCGCGAATCTATTAAATTTCTAGGTTGCCAGGGGAAAAGTTTAAGTCATGTTTTGATTTGTACTGTTTTTCCTTAAATGTTTCCCAGAATTATTACTTGTCTTATTAAAACTCAATGTCATATCGCAAAAAAACCTGCTGACTCATACTACTAAAAAAACCATGAGCTGGCTCATCCTTTTTGAAGACCATGTAATTAATCCCCCGTTGCAAATTTCTGACTTACACTCTCTTTCCCTGGCACCCTAGGTTTGTCAAATTCTAAAATTTCTGATTGGACGCCACCAAGAATATGACACAGAACTCTTTGTTGGGTTGCCAGCGAACTGACCACTCCACCAATGTGGGCCCATTCAGTCGGTGAAATAGTGCGGGGTCTTATCATTGGGCTCTATTAGGAACTTCATCGGTAATCCTTAAAAAAAAAACATTTTACACAACCTAACGCTCAATAAAATAAAATTTTGCAAGCATTTACCAGCTTTCATTAAACATTTGTAACAAAAACCTGGCAGGCATTCCTGGCAATAAATGCAGGAAATTAATATATAATCTAGCCACTGTTGCATCTGTTACATCTGAAATTGCATTGGGGTAAGAAGTAACTGGTCTTAAAAACTTCTTGACTGAGAAAATAAACCATCCAGTAAAAATATTAAATTATTAAATTGATTCTGGATTGCACAATTGAAAAATAACACTAACAGTAACAGTAAATCGTGCGGACAAGATTTGACCACCATGCATGGGAGACAGGTCGTAGGCATAGAAGGGAAATTAATATATTTTCATTTCTGTTACGGACGCATGGCGCAAAGACCAATGAATTAGAGTAGGAAGCCATTTTGGTGTGTCTTGAGAGATATATTTAAAATTTATCAATCATATTGTGGCAAGAAAATTTCGAGATATTACAATGTTCAGGTGTAATTCCTACTTTAAAAATTAATTAATGCTATTACTTATAAGTAATAGCAATAATTGTAAATAGAAGTAATATGTCGGGATAAGAATAATTATATAATAAAATTTTATTATTACCCTTATTTATTAATATGTTGACCAACTGTGGTCACAAATCGCTGGTCAGGTATCACTGGACAATCATTTGGTAATTAATATAGTTAATTACTAAAACTGCCAATAAATGACGGATACATCGCGGAATTCCATTGGCTGAAATTAACAGCAATACTTCAATTATCAACCAAATTCGCACAAGTCGTGTGCATGGCCTGATATGCCCTCGCTTATGGTTTTCAATTATGAGCCCAGCCTAACAGTTAGAAGATGCGGGGTCACTTGGTGCAAGCACTGGGTCAGTGCACGTACCGAGAGGACGAGGCTCTGGCCGGGCGCCGGCAGGAACCTGTGCTGGCAGCGCCGCGACTCCAGGACATCTCCGGCCGGGTCGATGGCGACCTGTCCTCGGAGCGGGCCCGCGGAGCCGCGGTGGTCCTGGCCGCACGACGCGCCCTGCTCTGCAAGACACGCCGCCATCACTGCCAGCCGCCACACACACCTACCTGCGCGGCCCGACTGGGGATAAGTTACACGAGACGTCTCCGGCAGGGTCGACGGCGATCTGTCCCCGTAGCGACCCCGCGGAGGCACGGTGCTGCTCGCCGCTAGACGCACCCTGCTCTGCAAGACACGCCCCCATCACTGCCAGACGTCACACACACTAACCTGCGCGGCCCGACTGGGGATAAGTTACACGAGACGTCTAATACATTTATGTGTAATACACTCTTAAATAGATACTAACTCCTTATCTCTTTATAATCTACCAAATATCCAATCTGACCCATCTTATAAACACATTCAATTTTCTATATTTATTGAAGATTGCCTTCGACACAGTTTAAGCAGTTGAACTACTTATTTAATTATAATATTAATCTTGATTGAAAATTGATAATTCAAATAATTATTCACCTTTTAGTGTTGTAAATCGTTTGAAATTTTTTCAATTGATTCATGTTTGATTTATAAATACGTATCTTTCACTTTTTTGAAGGAGAAAGCACTCATCAATGTATGATGTAAAATTATATGCAAATGTCCATAAAAAATGTCTCAGTTTCAATGGTATATTATAACAGTATAATATAGACTACTTACATCAAATCTATATCATATTGAAGGTAAACTAACCTAGTTTTTCTTACAAATGTTCAACGTGTGCACCTTTAGTTATACGGCACACAGCCAACCTAAAGTCCGATTCTTCCCACAATTTGTTTAATACGTCCGGAGTAATGGAAGCAATAGCCTCTTCAATTCTTATGTCTCAACACTGGCATGTCATTAGGTAGCGGCGGAACGTAGACACGATCTTTTATAAAGTCCCAAAGGTGAAAAAAAAACCGCATAGCGTGACGTCAGGTGAACTTGGAGGCCAGCGGCGGCTCAGACCAGTTGCAAATGCGGACAGCACAGTCAGCGACAAATGCGTCGCGGAACAGACACTGTTATCATTGCCGGTAGCGAGCCGCCCGGTCCGCCTGCCAGTCTGTGCCTGTCTATGCCTGTCTGTGGTATCGAACCAGGGGCTCCCAGGCCGCGGAGTGCCACCCATTACCACTTGATTCGCGTCTGTGCATACGTTTTAAGGTGTGTTTTGGGTTAACACGGTATTAATCTCTACGGTAAGGGGTGTCTGTTTGGCCTTTCGGCTTGTGGTGGAATGGTGGTGTCTGGTGGTGACGGTGAATGTGATGGAGTGGAGAGTGATGAGCTTCCGAGGCCCGCCAGGGTATTCCCAGAGCGCTGCGCGCTGTCAGTCGGCGCCTGCGTGGTTGTCATGTAGTTGTGCTGGAGTGGTCCGTGTCCGTCGGCGGAGTCCACCTTGGGGCTTTTAGAGCAGTGGAGCGGAGAGGGGCGGGTGATGGGAGAGGGGGGTCGCGGTTCGGCCAGAGGCCGTCCCTGACTTGCGCCGAGCCCGGGCCTAAGCATCCCCCCCCCCCCCCCTTCTCAAAAAGACAGTGGCCTAACTCGCGCGTGGATGCCAGCAAAAAAGATCTCTGTCGTCTCGACCATTACGACCGATCCAACCGTCAGGGATTTCGACGTGCAACCACTCTCGTGCAAAGAGATTCCAATGGGGAGTGGCTCCATCCTGTTGCCAAATATAGTTTAAAGATTCACCCTCTACTAATTGGAGAAAGAGCCATTCTTTCGCGCTTCAAGCGAGAAGACCATAAAGCAGTATTCGCGCATGCGCTCACTCTTTAATTGAGACATTGAAACAACACACTACAATGGTTGATACTACTGAATATTATAACTGGGACATTCTTTCATAGACACACTGTATTATAGTTTATAACTATGGACACGGAAGATACTCAGAAAGTTATATTTCACTTTCAAGCCAAAACTCTGAGGAGTTTTTTTTTTTTACGACACGTGAGAAAATGTGACATACCATCATGGAATGAGTATGCTACTTCCACAAAGTCACCTTCGGAAGAGCTGTTGAGTTCTTGGGACAACTTGAACACGACCGTCACGGCGTTGTGGGACGATGTGTACTTCTCCCGCTGCATGTGCCTGCAAAAAATGGTTTGACCCATGCCATACCTAACTACGTTCGTTACATTGGAAAGGAAAAATAGGTTTCAGTTGAGTTTTAGACTAACTGCGAGCTATATTTGACGACCATAATCCCACTGGCTACCCGATACTGGCAGTAAAACATTAAGTCGAAGTTCTATTCAAAGTTAACCTCGTACCTGCTTGGCTGTGTTCACGCAAGCGGAGTACATTTTATGCTTTACTATTCTGAATATTTTTTTTTCACTGTACGAAATAAGTAAAAAAATATTTTATCAATACTTTAATAATAAGTCTTTGAATTATCACTACCCCTAAAATCATCATAAATGACTCTCACAGGGTTAATACGGAACAAAAGTTGTGTGTACTTATGTACGCCCAAAAAGTTTAAATTTCGACTACCGAATTTTCAAACACGTTTTTTAAATTTCTTAACCACTCACTATAACCACTATACTACGAAGAATGAAAAGAGGTTTTACCGAGACTATGTATTGTCATCACTGCTAAGATTAGGTTTTTTAAAACTTGAAATTACTCTATACTAAGACTATTTTAGTTTACCAAAAATATATTACAGGGTAATTTCACTATCATAAAGTGTCATTCATCACACCAGTACGTTTGGCATGTCCCCTAATTTGTATGAAAGTGACTATATATGGGTTTATGTTCATACACGCTAGTCCGCCATCTTTCCGTGAAAATTTCCATTGCATGGTGCGCGCGCATCGTAAAAATTCACACTCATCATTATTCCACAACGCACCTGAAGAAGCGTAACTTCAAAAACTTGAGACAAACTACTGCACCAATGCACTATGGTAGTCAAGTTTATTTTTCCCACGTGTTAGTAATTGGCCCCGTGAGGAAGGGTCTCATAACCACTGTATGTTGACCAGTGGCGTAGCCAGGATTTGTGTATGGGGGATGTTAAGAAGCATGCCCCCCCCCCCCCCGTATTAAAGAGGGGGGAGGGTCCGGGGGTCCTCCCCCGGGAAAATTTTGGATTTTTAGGTGTAAAATAATGCTATTTTAGCAGTTTTCGGTACTTAAATTTAAATATTGTAATGGTAAAAATTTTATTAATTTTAATATGAAATTTATTTGAGTGATGAATAAGAAATTAATTAAAGATTTGGTGTTAAGGGGGGGGGGGTTGAACCCCTAAACCCCCCCCTGGCTACGCTCCTGATGTTGGCACACCTGCTCGCTCCGTCTTGAGCGCGCTTCGTGTCGGGGCTGCAGATGACCGTCATGGGGGCGTCGCCGGCGGCGGCCAGCCCGTCGAACACTTGTATAGCCGACGTGCACGCCGCGGGGCTGCAGGCAAACCATCAACACAACCATCTTTATCTATTAAAAAACTATATGTGTGCGTGGAGTCCACGTGAAACTTCTTGTTTATTATATTATTAGTTATAGGTATAGACACCTGTATATCGCGATTTCATTTCATGTCAAGGTATTTCACAAAACACTGTAGCTTTTTCTAAGAGTCGTGGCAAATTGTGAGGGTGCAGCAGTACGGTGACCACATTCTCATTGGCCCCGTCAAGAGCGGAACGACACCTCTCACCGACCTCAGCCAATAACCACAGGAGAAAAGCTACAGTATTTTGTGAAATACCTTGACACGAAATGTATTCGCGAAATACAGGCGTACCTAGTTATAGAAAACAATTATCTTTGGCTGAGGTCGCAGATGAAAAAAAATATATATGCAAGTATGTGAGTGCTAATTTATGCTATTGGCAAGTATGCAAGTGAAGATATGTGCAAGTGTGCAAGTATGCAAGTGAAGATGTTTGGAAGTGTGCACTAATGCAAGTATGCGAGTGTATAAGTATGCTGCGTCATTTCTACCTTTCCCCTGCCGTCTCCTCCTCTAACGTTTCCCCGACCACGTACCTAACTAGTCCCTTCATGCGATCTGAATTTTCGTAACACTCGAAAAAATTATAGCCCCCTCAGAAAAGAAGTTTCACTTCAATTTTTTTTATTTACACTTAATGTAAACACGACGGTAATATTTCCTTCCAGAAATCTTACGAAATGCTGTAAAAATAATTCCCGCCAACAGTAGGAAAAAATTTGAAAGCTAACAGTATGCAAGGCACAACACCGAATTCATACAAATTATTTAATAATCTTATAATTTGTATCTAAAACTTTTGTCTGAAACAATTTTTGATTAGACAAATCATTACTGCAAGGGGTTGAAATAAGAACATATATAAAGCTTACCTACCATGTACTCAATTGAATTAATGTCTATTTTCGTTTAACTTTTTAAATATTGTTTAAAACTTTTATCTGAAGTAAATTTTATGAAACTAATCATTACTGCAAAGGGTGGAAATAATAAGAGTAGTAAGACATAAAAGTCATTACTTTTTTAATAGATACACTATCAAATCCGTTATAATATATTGTAAAACTCTTATTCTTTGTCTAATAATTTTGGCTGAAACTTTTTTTGATGAAACGAACTTTTACCGTAAAAACGGGGGTTGAAATTAAAAAAAAATAACTTTCTTAGTATCAAATTCGTGTGAATTTATTAATTACCACGTTAATAGTACTTTAAACTTTTGTCCAAAAATGATACGACCATTTATTAGTCCAACGGATGAAAAATAGTGTTTCGATGACAAAAATATTTGCATAACAACTTTAGTAGGCATAATATGAAATAAGTTAAGACTTTCAATTATGGTTGCATTAAGTTAAAAACATTCAAAATATATTTCGCTGTACGGAATATGAGAAAATGTTAAATCAATATATATTTTTTTAATTTTGGCGAACATATAATTAGGTTGTTATGTACATTAAGTTCTTAATATGTTCCAGGAGTTTAGAGAAGTTTCCAAAACATTTCAAGAAGAAAAATAGGTTCTTCGTAATCTACATACGTCTGTAATCTGTGTTGAAAGGGATTTTTTAGTTTCGTGTAAGTGGAATTTTTGTAATTAATTGAATTTAATTGTTAGTACAGAGTAAGTTTCTGATTTTATTCTTAATCCTATAAATATTATAATGAAAATGTGTGATTGTGAATTTTAAATACCTATTAAATACATGTAAGGTTTAAAACTAAAAATGAGAAGCGCATATAATAGATAATAGTAAGGAGACAAGCCATGTCGGACGCACCAAAAGACAGTGCACGTCAAATTAAATGGAACGCAATCTATTTACGAAGTTCTAAACTAAACTGTTATCAGAGCCGTTAGTTCGCTAGTCGCCGTGAGCTATGCCAAGTGGACAGATCTCTTCAAGGAGGATAGGAAGTTGCCTGACCTTCCTATATGAGCACGTGGCGAACATTTTTCCTAGACCTGTATGCGGGATATAGCCATCGCCTGCGAGTAATGCTTTATGTATCCCGCAACACAGTACTGTTATGCTCGTAACCTAATGCCTCGAATCAGGGGGCTTTGCTAAACAAAAGAAATCAAACTTGTAATGAACGGACGAACAACCAAACTGAAAAGAAAGCGAGTTAATATTGCATTGTCATCCATTTATGAGCTATGTACAAAGTTTCAAGTCTCTAGCTCATCGGTAATTTAATTTAAATCAATTGCAAACTTTATACCGAACAGACAAACAGATAGACAAGTAAGCGAGTTAATAAAAATGTTTTAAAAACACCCCACAAATAAATGTTTAAATAACTTTTGATTTATAAAAAGTGTGGTGTTACCTACCTAAATGTTTTTGGATCCGTGAAAATTCACTGATTCACAATCAAACGCAAAATACTAAAATCATACATATAATTCGGCTTTACCGAGATAAATAATGTGGACGAGACTTTCAAACCCATATTCAGTAATTATTTGATGTTTACCTGAGCCGGAAGGCGAGTAGCGCGACATGCGCGCTATCTTGTGTTCGTCCGATGAACCTCAAGGTGCAGGCGGTGGTCGACAGCAGCGCCCTGGAGTCCAGGTGGCCGGAGCGGGAACTGTTACCCCAGACGACCAGCTCGCAGTCGGGACGCCCTGTCGCGGGGAAAGCAGCAATCATGCCGTCCACTGGAAAACATGTCGTAAACAAGAATTTAGAGATACAAACTAAATGACGCCATCTTGAATTCAAAATATTTAAGGTAATAATAATTTTGTTTCATTTACTATTTATAATTTTTAATAGAAAATACATAGAAATAGTTTAAGCCAGTAAATGATAACAATTGATTTCCAAAAATATGTTCACCTCTAAGGTCATTGGCTTTAATATATATTTTTTACAATTACATCAACTTAAATAAAATCAAGAATAGTTAGTTTAAACTCTTAAATTCTATTATGTGCTAGGCTATGTCTTAACGAAGATAAATTTTACATAATTATTATAGAAAATGATATGAGATAAAAAAAGAGCTGAAACAAGGATGGCTCATTTCGGTTTGTATATTAGTCAACGCCATTTTATATTTTTTAAGTTTTTTTTTGGCAATATCTAAATTTTTAAAACTCCGAATTCTCTGTTATGGTAAGGTACAAACCACATCCTCCAGGCATCCATACAATGTACAGTCGTACATGAAATACAGAAAACAGAATATAACCATCTAGTGGATAGCTGATTATTTCAGGGGGAAATGTAACTGTTGTAATAATTACACCAGTCCACGAATATTGACTTTGACAAGTGTCTAAAGCTAAGATACTATGCCCGTTATAGCAAAAAAGAAATTAATATGGAAGATGTGCCGCAAGCTGTAGTCAGATAAGATTAAATAATCCAAGATGGTGGAACTATCATTTCTAGCTCGACCCCGCAAGTTTTGTACTCCCGTTAATTGATCTTCCACAGAAAAAAACTATTCTATGTTTGTTAAAAAAATTAGATACATATAACTCATGTTGTTTATATATGTTTAAAACTCATGTTTACAAACACACACATATATTTTTTCATTCGTGTTAAATAACGTACGTAATGCTGGGTGCACAATTAAAAAAAAAATAACAGCAACAGAATTAGTAACAGTAGGTCGTGCACACAAGATTTGAACGCCATGTTTTCAAACCTAATAATTCACAATTGCGCATAAGACGGTCGTGTGCATAGAAGGGAAACGAATATATTTTATTTCTGTTACGGGCGCATGGTGCAACAACCAATGAGAGTGGAGTAGGAAGTCATTTTGGTGGGACTAGAGAACTGTTTATATTTATCAATCATATTGTGGCAAGAAATTGTCGAGATAATACAATGCCCAGACGTAGTTCCCGCTTTAAAAATTAATTAATGCTATGACTTATGAGTCACTAGCAAAAATTGTAAATAAAAATATGTGTAGTGGTTATAATGGTTAGCTAAATAGTCATAAAACCCTTATTTATTTATATGTTTAAAAACTGTGCTCTCAAATCGCTGGTCAGATATCACGGGATAATCATATGGTAGTTAATGTAGTTACTTACTAACACTGCCAATAAATGTCGGATACATTGTGAAATTTAATTGGCTGTAATTAACAGTAAGATTTCAATTGTGAACCGTCTTCGCACAGGTCGTGTGCGCTGTCGTGCCGACTGCGCACTCGCTTATGTTTTTAAAACTGTGTACCCAGCCTAACTCACTCATGACTCCGGATTCGCTGGTGAGCGTGCCCGCCGCCGAAGTTGCTGAAGGCTCCGTGCTGCCACCTGTCGGCTGGAACTGCAGGCTGGCCAAGAAGCCATTGTAGCTGTAGGGTGGTATAGCCGCACCTGAGCTAGAAAACACAGCCTGTGTCTGAAGCAGTAACGACTGCACCCACACGCACAGGGGCGCAGCCAGGGGGGGGGGGGGGTTAGGGGTTACCCCCCCGCCCCTCAGAACCAAATCTTTAATTAATTTCTTATTCATAACTCAAACAAATTTCATATTAAAATTAATAAAAATTTTACCATTACAATATTTAAATTTAAGAACCGAAAACTGCTAAAATAGCACTATTTTACACCTTAAAATCCAAATTTCCCCGGGGGAGGACCCCCGGACTACCCGCTTGAATACAGGGGGGCCATGCTTCTTAACACCCCCCATACACAAATCCTGGTTACGCCACTGCAGACGCACATGCGTGATCACCCCGGTACAGTGCATGCAACTCTGTAGATTAGTTTTTTTTTTAAAACTCGAATACATTCCGTAAGCTCTGATTGAAACTGCTTTCAGCTCCGAGCTTAAGCCCTGACAGTGGAGTGTTTAAAACCCATACAAGTTTAACACATTTTGTTTGTCACTCTTAGCCTACTTAGAGGTTTCTCATTAATTTCGCTGATGAAATACCTAATTTCGAATTGCAAATGAAGTATTTCGATTATTATTGTGTAAAGATCTTAGTTCTCGGTATTCGGCATTTGGCATGAGTAATTTCGTGAATGGAACGGAAGTCGAATGAACGGAAATATGTAACCACGATGCCGAAGTCATCAAGATGACGGACCCATTTGTTGCAACATAAACCAGTATATAGTCACTTTCGTAAACTTTAGGGGACATACCAAACGTATAGGTTTGCCAAAATGAAACTTGGTGATAGTGTAACTACCCTGGAATATATTTGGCTATCTAAAATAATTATAGTAAAAAGTCACATTTTTTTTAAAAATAGGTAATATAATTGTCATTACACTATTTATAATACATAAATAGTTTCTTTTCGAAGCTATAGTAGTCTCGGTAACGTGGTGACAGAGTATGAGTTTTAAAGAAACTCGAGGGAAATTTTTGACATGATTCAACTTCGTTACTGGAAATAATTTATATTTTTAATAACACAATAAAGTAATATATCATAATTTAATAGTTTAATATAGTAAAAATATTGTAGAATCAGCCCAATTATGTTTGTAGGAAGTATTTACAGATTAATTTCAGTCGCTTAGGCAAAAGCTAATATACAACCATATTCTTCATATGTGTATTAACGTTTTTCAGGTTCATATTTTAGTAATACTATATAAGTATAACTTCTAACGTGTGTGTAAACTGTATAATTTTAGATGTGTAATGAATTTTAACCAGTTGGGTAGTATTTAATAAAATTCCTTGTCGAAAATCAATTTCAAAGCCGGGGTTTACGATTTTTTTAATTTTTTTTTGTAATAGTGTATAATTTCCGTCTTTTCATACTGCTAACTGCGTGTGTTGGTGGCAAGAAACGTTTACGATTCAAGTGGCGGGTGCAAAAAGTACATGTGTGATTTAATTCAAGACATTTTGGTACTTGAAAGGCGAATATTTTATTTATCAGTATATTTATCTCGCTTGGCATTATTTTAAAGAATTCTAAATTAAATTTTGTGTCCGAGTTTCGTATTTTAAATTTATCTGCAAAATTGAACAACATGAGAAAACATGAATTTGCTCGTTATGGAGGTTGTGACTGGCGAGTACCAACTGAAATACTCACCTTTTTTTATTGTATTTACCCTAATATAATTTTAATTCTATGTTCTTTAGTGGTTTAAAATGTATTGACCTGGCTGGTTTAGAATTGAGTTTGGAATCAAACATTCAGTGTTCGGAATTTATGTGAAATATATACGAAAATTAGATATGTATGTAGCATGTGTAACACCACCACAAAGGTAGATAATTAAACTACATTGCTAAAGCTTTTATTTAATCTCCCAACATTATACTGACTAAATAAATTGTTGCGATGCACTACTCTACTGCCAATGCTAACGAAAAAAATCCCTAGTTTTCCCATAGAGACTTGATACAAATTTTAACCATTTATTGTACACCTACATATTATTAAAGTAAAACTTATTTACTGAGGGGGCTACAATTTTCGAGCGTTACGAAAATTCTGATCGCATGAGAATAGGTACGTGGTGGGAGAACCGGTAGAGGAGGAGACGACAGGGGAGAGGTAGAAATGACGCAGCATACTTACACACTTGCACTATTGCACACTTGCATACTTGCACAATATTGTATACTTCATTACTTACACACTCTCATATTTGCACATTAGCATACTTTCACAGTCGCATTCTGGCACACTTGAATACCTGCACATTCGCATACTTTAACACTTGTATACTTGCATACTTTCATACCTGAATACTTGCACACTAAGCACAAATTGAAAACTTGCACAACAGAATAAATTAGCGCTACCATAATTGTATTTTTTTATATGTGATTTTAGCCAAAGAGAATTATATTTCCTACACCTAATTATATGAAAAGCAACAAGTTTTACTTCTGTCGCGCGTGGACTCCACACACACCATTTTTTATTAATAAAATTCCTCATTTATCGACTTACGATCCATTTATCGTGTTTTAAAAGCATGACAAAATCACTTCTATGTTTTGTAAAGTGTGCATACTTGTCGAGCAAATTCAAAGTAGAAAAATTCTGATACTCAATAGCATAATGTATTTGACCTCACCTGCACTCTACGTACTGGACCTCACCTGAACTCGATCAGCAGCTGCGGGCCTGGGTGAGTGAATGAAGCTTTCCTATTGGCGCAGAGCGAGGCCAACAGCGGGCCGGCTGTGGTTGCGCTCTCGTACACCGCCACGAAGTCAGTGGAGCAGCGGCTGGCGACAAGAGACGAGAGGAGAGATGAAGTTCCCGTCGCGAGCTCCCGAGATCACGCGCAACCATCATCAGCACAGAAAGTGCCCCGATTCATTGCAGAAACGGAAGGCTTGCCTGATAGACGATGGCCAACAAATGCTACGCTTGATTTTGCGACTGCAAGAACTTAAGGCTCATCTTTACCCGCCATGACTTGATGTAAGCTTTTGGACATACGCCATTGCTAAAGCTCATGTATGTCTGTAGAAGAAAACTACAAAAAAAAAAAAAAAGACAAGAACACAAATTAAGCAAAAAATTGCTGTTGTCAACAGGATATAAAAACCACATAATATTCCATAACAGGAATATGGTAAACAAACAAAGAAAAAAAAACAAAAAATGAACTAACAGTACGAAAAAAAAACCAAATGATGACAGCACAAAAATATTTGACCCAAAAAAATTTAAAACAACAGTTGAAACGAGACAAAAACACAGCAAAACGAAAAGATGAAACATACACAATAGTTTTCTTGTATGTTCTTGTCTTTTTTTTTGTAGTTTTCTTATACAGACATACATGTGCTTCAGCAATGACGTATGTCCAAAAGCTTACATCAAGTCATGCACTCCCATTGCACAAATCTTTCAAAGATAATATTTTACCCGCCATGTTGAATTTTTCAATTTTGTTTGTCAACCTTCGTGAAAAAAATATCTCAAAATTCTTACACATAAGCTATACGTTACCCATTTGTGGAAACAAAAAAAATCGAACCTCTATAACTTGATGATGCAATTAGTCAGCTAATATTTTTATAATGAATATTCGCCTGATTTTTTACAAAGGGCCAACTGCTTTAGGGCATTTGATAATTAAGGAAATTGCAATTAGAACAAACAAATCTATTTAGGGCGAATAACTTTAGGGTAAACTACATTTTTGGCAAGCGATGTTTTACGGGAGAACATAGTTATGGACAAACAAGTATGTGGACCTGTTAGCCACAGAAAATACTTTTAGGGTGAATGCCATGCTCCATCCCAAACTGGCATGCAAGCAGCTGTGTATGTTTCTGTAGAATAACCTATCAACACGTGAACACAATTACATTTTCTGCACTACTCGTTTCAGGGCCGTATAGCCGGGATTTTGTGAAGACCTTGGGTCTAGTACCATTGTATTAATTATTATCAGGCAATAGTTTACATTTAGAACTCCAACGTTAGCACATTAGTAATTTAAGTATTGATTTTGCTCGAGAAAAGTAAATTTGACTTAAAACTTAAATTCCCGCTGCTTCTGTGGGGGCGGGGGGGCGCTGAATTGTTGCCCCTTGGAAGGGCAGCCCTTCAGGATTTTTCTGGCAATGGTTTCTTTGTACAGCGACTGGAAGGGCAGCCCATCCAATTTCTGAAAACATGTTTCTTTAAGTGTTTAAATAATCCTGAAAACTTGCCCCTTGGGAAGGACAGCCCATCAGGATTTTTCTGACAGTAGTGTTTTTTAAAGGTTGTCTGAATTGTTGCCCCTGGGATGGGCAGACCTTCAGGATTTTTCTGACAGTGATTAGTTTGTAAAGCGACTGGAAGGGCAGCCCTTCCAGTATCTTAAAATGTGTCTATTTTCTTAATTTTATAATCCTGAATTGTTGCCCCTTGGAAGGGCAGCCCATCAGGATATCTTTAACAGTGGTGTTTTTGAAAGGTTGTCTGAATTGTTTCCCCTTGGATGGGCAGCCCATCAGGATATTTTTAACAGTGGTGTTTTTGAAAGGTTGTCTGAATTGTTTCCCCTTGGATGGGCAGCCCTTCAGGATTTTTATGCCAGTGGTTAGTTTAGGTTAGGTTAGGATAGGTTATGTTAGGTTAGGTCACTTTACAAACTAACCACTGTCAGAAAAATTGTGAAGGGCTGCCCTTCCAAGGGGCAGCATTTCAGTCGCCCCGCTTCTGTGCATGAGGCACGTGGGGCTATGATGGGGGATGCACACCGCCACTGAGGTGACTTGGCGTGGGAGGGAGGGGGTCGGGACCCCGGGCAAGGCTGACCTGTGCGGCAGCGAGAGCGCGGTGAAGGCGAGGCTGACGGCCGCGCCGGGCGGGGCGGTCACCAGGTAGCGACACCTCCTGCTGGGCGGGTACAGCCCCGGGTAGCCGGCACTCGCCAGCACGCAGGCGCCGGCCTCCAGGCAGCGCGGGTCCTCGTACAGCCAGTCGCAGTCTGCAACCACACAGGTTCAACTGACACTCCTCTTGCTGAAGGAGGGGCTACAGTTCTCGAGCGTTGCGAAAATTACGACCGCAGAGAGGGGGAATAGTCGGGTACGTGGTGGGGGAAACCGGTAGAGGAGGAGACGGCAGATAGAAAGGTAGAAATAACTCGGCACACTTGTACACTCGCTCACTTCATTACTTGCAAACTTGCACATGTGCACACTTGCATACTTGAACACTCGCGTTCTTGCGCAATAGCATAATTTAGCAATCACATACTTGCACATATATATTTTTTTATCTGGGACCTCAGCTGAAGAGTATTATGTTTCCTAGACGTGATAATATAATAAGACAACAAGTTTCACTTCTGCCGTGCGTGGAGTCCAAGCACACATTTTTTAAAATATTTTGTCTTAAGGGGGAGAGAAACAACTGAAAGACGCCATGTCTGTGTCCAAACACGCAGGAATACGTCCATAGCACACACATCCCTACACCCTGTTAGCAAATGCAGCCAAAATGTAGATGCCGCATTTCTAATAGATGGATAGTATCCGAATACTTTTACTGCTAGAACCACCCGCGGACAGTTGGTCGTACTATTGTGCGTTTAGTCATTTTGAGTCGTGATACCTACATACGAATGAACATTCAGTAAAACTTAATTAAGACCAATTTTAAAATTTTAATGCAGTATGGATTTTACATATGTAAGAAATCAAAATAAAAGTTTTGTTATATTTCCCAAAATGCTAAAAATACTTATAATGAGCATTAAATACCCCTATAAGTTCACTTTTCGGTATTTTTTACTAACGTTTATATTTGTCTCTATTCGAGATATCACTTACGGTTACGTTTCAAACAAATCTTATACCAAAAATCTAAAGTAATAATATATGCAATCAAAAGAAAACATTATTCAGAAACTAACGTATCGGTAGATGCGAGTGTTGCATATCTAGAAACCTCGATTTTATTGAACGCATGTAGGGATGCCGATGCATCACTTGTGAGAATTCTGAAGCAACGCATAGATGGCCGCGTTCACTACGATGCACTTCTAGTGGATGCCTTAGCTAAGGGATCCGTTGGGTTGGTATTCGGATTCATTCCATATTCTTTCAACCGTTTTTATGCGATAACAGTAATTCGATTTTAATGAAAATTTGTTTTTGTTTAAGCACATAAAACATTATAATAACTTTCCGAAGGCCATAACATAGTGTCCACTTACATTATTATTATTATATTTGCAGTCATTCCCGAAAATGAGCTGAATACCAAACACCTTATGACTTCACAGAATAACCTATATGTAGCAGCCAGCCATGGTTAAATTCAGGCAATTAGATTATAAATTTTGCTTAAACGAAGTCAAAATTTTAAAATCGAATGTTAAAAATTGCAATGGCCTAAAATAATTGAAACCAAGATGCCGTCTTTAAGATATTATCCCTCCTAACATCTCGTTGATGGTGAGTTTAGAGAAGGTATAACTACACACACCATGTATATTAGGGAAGAAATCTTCGATGGATTGCAACTAAAAAAAAATATTTCTTGATGGCAAAAGTTAATCACTAAACGAATTTTTTCATTTGGGTTAGTTAAAACTCTAGTTGAATTAAAGGCAGTATTAAATAAAAATTTCTCTTTAATGTTTGGTTTATTTGAAAATAAATAAGAACTTTGGGATTACAATAATTCGACTTGTAACGAAAACTTCTAGTCACAAGCAACAGTAGCTAACTTCATCACATAATGACAATTATTGCATATGTTTAGTGTAAATATGCGTGTCAAAAAATTGTTTTAAAGCAGCATAATTTTTAACAGTGATTAAAAATTAATAAAAATTTTGGTCTAAACAATTCATTTGTGCTGGCAAAGATTGTGATATTATAGTGTAGTAAAGAACAATAACCGCATTTGCCTGAAGCGATTGCGGGAAATTCATTGAAAACTGAACTGTGGAAAACCAGATAGGGATTGGAACCCTTATAACTCGGTGAAATGGATGTCCGGTGTCTCACTGCGGCTCTACCTCGCTCACCTGTGCCCTCAGACCACCGTCTCTGCTCACCTGTGCCCTCAGACCACCGTCTCTGCTCACCTGCGCCCTCCAACCACCGTCTCTGCTCACCTGCGCCCTCAGACCACCGCCTCTGCTCACCTGCGCCCTCAGACCACCGTCTCTGCTCACCTGTGCCCTCAGACCACCGTCTCTGCTCACCTGCGCCCTCAGACCACCGTCTCTGCTCACCTGCGCCCTCAGACCACCGTCTCTGCTCACCTGCGCCCTCAGACCACCGCCTCTGCTCACCTGCGCCCTCAGACCACCGTCTCTGCTCACCTGCGCCCTCCAACCACCGTCTCTGCTCACCTGCGCCCTCCAACCACCGTCTCTGCTCACCTGCGCCCTCAGACCACCGTCTCTGCTCACCTGTGCCCTCCACACGCCGCCCCCCTCGGGGATGGAACCTGGTGCCCTGGCCTCCGTCACGCGGGGTGAAGCTGAAGTAGGCGAGGAACTGCGACCGCGCCGTCGTCTCTTCCACTCTGCAACAACCACCGACCTCACACTCTGTCCGGGGGAACTTTTGCTTGAGGGCCACACTTGGTGTGCACCGGAGAAAACTGTCTTGTGGCCACCACGAGGTAGCGTTCCCCAACACGTACAGGAAATTAATAACCAGCGACATTTCATGGGGAATTTACCATAACAATATGGCATCTCTCCTTGATCTGTGTAGGATAAAGTATCTAGGAAAACAGGTGAAAATCCCATATGTTTAGGAATGTTACAAATATTTTGTTTTAATGTGCAAAATAATTTTGTAGTCAAAACAAAATCCTTTTTTTTAATTACAGAACTTTTTGTTTCTAACATGCTACTTTAAGGACACAACGAAATTATTTTTTTGCCAAACAAAATACTTGGTAGGGTATTAATTTTCAAAATATTTTGTCTCGGCTACCGTTTATCCCCCTTCCAACTTCCCTTCACTTTCAATGTAAATTGACCATGGATCGAACTAGAAGTGAACATGCATTTGTTTATGATGATTTTTCGATGTGAATTCAAGTGTAAACAAGAGGGCAGTCGGAGAGAATATTAATTTTTTGTTTTGCTGCAGTCAACCTCAACACGTACTTACAATGGCGAGCGAGGTGTTAAATGTAGTTAATTATTTTACGATTTGTTATATATATTTTTATAACTGTTTACAAACAATTATTTTAGAGATTTTTCCATGTTTTTAGAGACTGGTTCACACCGGACACTTTCGAAATCGCAGCTTATTTTCATGCTTCGCTCCCAGTATGATTTTGAGTGTTTACTGTAAAATTTAAACATAAATTAACTCAAAAATAAATTAGGATTGAAATGTTTCCATGAATGTAGTGTAATAGTTCTAATCCACCCGGAAAATAATTTTCGGGATAAATTTCAGAGACAAACACTAACACACTGAAACAGAAATATTTCTGCAACATTTGAGTAGGGATTCTCCTAAATGCTCCTCCAGTTCGTCATCTTTTCTACAGATCATCAAATAACAAACAATTAAATATGTCATTGCAACGATTATAGCTTATATATATATATATATATATATACATACATATATATATATATATATATATATATATATATATATATATATATATATTTCAACCTTTGCCTATGAGACACAAAAAGTAATTCGAATTTTGTAATCTCTTCGAAATAGTAAATCAAAACATAACAAACCAAACAGTTAATAAACTTCCCGAGTACTAAAGTAATCTTATACCTAAAGCTGCATATTAAAATTAAAAAAAATGGATCTACTTTATTTGAAGGTTGTTTTGATTGTAAACAAATATATATTTAGTTTTCAATAAAAAAATATGTTCCCCCGCCAAGTTTTTGGAAAACAAATTGATTCCAAACCAAAATATTCATATCCACTGATTAACAATGACCCTTACAACGCGACCACAGAAATAGAATGAGGCGTCGGAAACTTGCGCCTTGCATCGAAACATAGCTTCTCACCACATAGCTTCTCAAATATCGATCTCTTTAAGCTTGAAACAATCCATTTGCTGTGTAACAAAAGTAATCGACAGATGCTTTGAAGATATTAAATCCTCCTTTCAAAGAGCCAGCAAGTAAACATCAAAAACAGTTTTTGCTACAGATTGAAGTCCCAACCTCCTTTTCCAATCTTTGTCATCCCAGCATGAAAAAAGCTATCACAAATGACGAATGTGGTTAATCGGTTCTCATATCGAGCGTTTCCTGCGGTGTTCGGAACGGAAGCGATCGATTCTTCTCAAAGAACTTTGTGTTGGCTTTGTCGTCTTTTATTTCATTGTCTCGTTACCGTAAATGACATTTTCCATTACTGTTCGCATTTGTGTTGCTTCATGCCTGACCAGAGGAATCCCCTTTAAAAAGAAAATCTGTTGTGGTTATTCTGTAAAACATTTTACCTCGCATATTAGCCACAATCATAAAGCCATCTAATATAAGATATTTTTATAAGTGAATTATAGAATCTAAGTAAGTTTAGGGGAACCATAGACCTAGGCTTTAATACAAGCTCTATACTAACAACACAGGCAAGAGTGTGAGAAATAACCTAGCGGTAAGAAGTGTAACTAAAATTAATTTTACGAATGAATTGTAAAATTATATATAACATTATCTGGTGTCAAATATTATTAAATACTTTTTTAAAAACTTTAAGAACTAATGGTTTATATCTTGCATAAACCTGTGCAGCGACTTAAAAAAGTTTTTCCTAGAGAAAAGATAGATATTTTTGTTTTCATAGTGTTGATACCACATGTACTAAAGAGATATATGTCATACTGGTCATAGCGTTTGCCATCTAGCGGACTGACGTAAAAACGTCAGGTTTAAAAAAAATTCTTGGAGCTGTCCGGTATTAGTTTTGTGTTGTATCAGCTTTAGATGCCTCACTGCTTTAACAGAATAGGTGCCAGTCGTTTAAGTGGTGCAAGCCTCAGCAGACCTTTGAAAGTTCCTATCATTTAATGTCAGAATTTTAAATTTAAAGGCGGAATTAAAGTCCTTACATTTCAAAGAATAAGCGTTCTCGTTACTTTTAGCCATAAGCTAAGGCCCCTACACACGGTCAGTCCAACTTCCCAGTTAGGACTGCTCAGTCCGAACTGACAGATTGGACTGAATTGAGGCCCTGTGTACACAAGATCAGTCCTGGTGCTCAGTTCGGACCGAACAGTCCGAATTGATAGTTAGGACTGAACTGAAGCCTTCCACACAAACGACCAGTCGTGCTGTAAGCATGCCTTTCATACGAACTTAACATGTGTGTTTAACGTATTTAATAACATTAATATATATAGGTATTTATGACTTATTTTAAAGTAATAATCCAACATTTTATATGAGAACAATGTGTTAAAAACAGTTAAATATGAAGCCAAAATATAAAATGTTTAGTTTTATTCTCTCAACCAAAAACATTTCTTTAAATTTAATGTGTAAACGTTTGAGTTCTGAAATTTGAGATTTTAGTGTGACAATAAAATTTCTTCAAAAATTCAATAATAAAAACTTACTCATAATAAATGGTGTAATGGTAGTATAGTTCCCCCCCCCCCCCCTCAAAAAAATTTTTTTTCATAGATCCTGGCTACGGCCCTGGGGCACGTCTGGGAGGATGATGTGTCCGCCTTGTTACAGCTCTTTTCAACTGAAGATCTGGCCCACATGGCATATAAGCTCGCGGCAAGCTTGTCGTATGTCTTGAATAATTGCTTGCCATAAAGTTTGACAAATTAAGCTTGATTTAAGCCTTTGAACCATGAACCATTGCCGCAAGTATGCTGCAAACTTGTCGTGGCAATCTAGCTGCAAACTTGTCATGTGCAAACTAGTTGATCTGAATCAATATTGTTTCAAGCTAACACATGGTAAACGTGATGCAAGCTTGTCGTGACATACTTACTGCAAGCTTGTCATGTGCAATCTAGATTTATTCAAGCTAACAAACCTACCATTGCAAGCTTGATTCCATTTTGTAGTGGCAGGCTTGCTGCAAGCTTTTCGTGTGTAGACTAGATAGCCTGAATCAAGCTTGATTCAAGCTAATACACGTGTTATGGCAAATTTAATTCAAGTTTATCATGTTGAAACCAGTTAGCTTTAAACAAGTTCGATTTAAGCTAACACACCTACCATGACAAGCTTGGTTGAATCTTTACGTAGCAGGCTTGCTGCAAGCTTGTCACGTGTAAACTATTTAGCTTGAATCAAGCTATTTTCAAGCTAACTCACTTGTAATGGCGAGCTTGATTCAAGATTGATTTAAGCCTATTTTGCTATCTAAGGATGTTCTGGCTGACTATTTATAAAGGTGCATTCACAACCAAGCTAGCCATATAGTGATTAATCGCTTCTGAAGATGGCTGCAACGAGGTATGACGAAACTTCGGGAAACTTTATCATTAAATACATATGGCCTTAGCATTTAGCCAAGAAGTAGTTGTTTTTGGCCACGATAGCTTACGTTCAAGACACTGCAGTTTGCTTTAAATAAACATCTTGATCTCGGTCTAAAGAACGTTGTAAGGAAAACTGCGTGGCGCGAAAGATAAATTCGACATGAAAATACGAATGGGCGTCGGATATCCGGGCGGCCAATCGGAGACACTGTTACATCCGCGAGCGGACCGCTGCTTACCGAGCCTCGCCAGGGGAAATTTGCAAGTTGTTTCCCCGCCGACGGTTCGCCGCGAACCTCGGGCGCCACGACATATTCGCGGGACTGGATTGGACGGAGAATGCAATCAAGAAGCCTGGGATAAGCTGAGCGGGCGAGTCGCGCGGCTTCATTTCTCCTGGCCCGTGGGGTATTAAACAAATAAACAAAGAGCCAGACGTGACTGGGCTGGCTAACTTCCCGCATTTAAAACAACGTTCAGTTCTGTCGAGCTCGCAGAACGGACTTTATTATATTTCTCTTCCAGAAACATCCATTTTCTTTTAATGGACTCTCACACAGTATTGTGCTTTTGAATTTATTTTTAAATGTTGGTTTTTGATGTGTAACATCTTACGGCATTTGGTAGAAAGTCGCATGTAACAAAATGTATAACCACGGTGCTGCCATCTGTGGCGGATAGCGCAAACCTATGTTCACAAAGACAAAGGGAAACTTTATAGTATTAACTCTTTAATGAATTTAAACATGATGGTCAGTCTTTTAATAAAATTTATTGGTGAAAATCAGCTCAAAGCCAAGGTTTAGTTTTTCTTTAAAAGTATTTTTCTCTTTTGTCGGAGCCGTTACATTACATGGTTTAAAATTAATGACTGTTAAACAAATGATTCAATAATCGACGTAGCTGCTCCGGCAAAGAATTCTAGCGACGGGTGCGGAAAATACGTGTGATTCGCGTCAAGAATTTGAAAACACAATTTGCGTGTAGGCCTATTTATCACGCTAGGCATTATTTTAAAGAATTATGCGTTAAATTTCGTGTTTGAGTTTCGTATTATAAGTTAATTTGCAACATGCGAACACATGAATTTGCTCGTTACCGAGGCTCGATGTAAATTAATCCTTGTTATTAAGGTTTTGTGTTTATGTTAGCAGACATCTAACGTAGTTAGCTCTCCGCCCGTCTAACAGTAAAATTCACAAATTTACAGCAGATGTAGTACTTTCTATAGTAATCGATTGTTAGGCTTAGTCCAGAACGTAGGGAATGGGAGAACATTTAACCTCTCTCCCCCGAAATCCTAAAAAAATTAGGGTGGGTGTACTTATGTACGCGCGTTAGAAGTTATAGTTACTTGCGTAGTAAAATACTAAGTTCAATTTTACATGCAAAAATTAATAGAAATAAAATAATAAAAAGTCTTGAGTGATAATATAAATACGAATGGTAAAGTATAAATTCAGTAAAATTTTAAAAAAAATATTAAATAAATACTCAGTATTCAATAATAATATAAATAGGTGTATAAAAATAATTATATGATTTATTTAAATAATCAAGAAATTTTTTAATTATAAATAAATTCAATAATAATGCTTAATATTTATTATCAATTATATATTAAATAATAAAATATTTTAAATTTATAATATAAATAAATTATACACGCGGGAACATAACCTCAATTATATAAATAAACTTGATATAACATTTGAAAACGTTTATAAACAATATTTATATCACTAATATACACAATTAATAAATGTCAGTATCAATCACTAAAGTATAAGATTTAAAATCACATATATAATTTTTATTTTTAAGTGGCAATTTTTTTTTTCATCATGTGAAAATTTCGTTACATGGTGCGCGCGCATCGTAAAAATTCACTGGCACAATTTATTTCATAACGCGCCTAAAGAAGTATAACTTCAAAAAAAATAAAATTTAATTCACAAAAACAAATGGTAATAAGTTCAAAGCAAACAGCGGTAAAAGTGTGTCAATTCCCCTCCCCTCCTTTTTACCAAAACGAAATTCTGCGTTCGCTGCTGGCCTGGTCGGCTGATGCACAGCGGGCTCCCCGTCTGGTTGACAGAGACAGTTGGGGTGAAGGGGGTGACTGGGGGTGACTGGTGGTAACCTGCCCCCTCCACGGGACTGCGAGGTGACTTCCGCCGCCTTTCATCACTTCAGCGGGGGCGCAGTCAAGACGGATGCCTCGTCCTTGAATCCAGCCTGCTTCCGCTACATTCACCTTGCGGTAACGATCGCTCTTTTCTCCGCGGCCGCCGTCTCCCGTTCTCTTCCTGCCTTACCGCGGCACGCTCCGTGAAATGCCTCATAATGGGATGACAGAAGAAAGAGAATGGCAGAGAAGCTTCTTTCTTTATTAGCAACCGCATGCTGTTCCCTCTTCCTCTTTCCTCCCCAGCACAGGTAGTATTAGTAGGAGCAGTATTGTCACAAATAAAGCAGCCCACGTTCCTTTGCTTACATAAAATTTGCACGACTGTCGAAATATACTCTTCTATACCTCAGATGAATATACTTGATCGTAATTGTAGACACTCATCTTGCCGTGGTGATAAGCAAGCGAAGTACTACCTTCAATTGACTACCAATGAGATTATGTGCCGTTTAACGTAGTAAAACCTCATAACATCTATCTCAAACAAATAATTAACACAAACTTAAGAGTGTTTCTTGAAAAATTTACCAGAAAATGTAAAAAGAAAATGTCGTCCTAATTTATATATAATTTATTTTCAAAAAAATCATTATATACTTAAACTAGACATTAAAAGACTGTCTCACATTTCAAAGAAATACATGCATGTCATTTATATATATATATACTATTTTACGTCAAAACAAAACCTTTATTTATTATTTAAAAAAAACATAATGAAAATATATAAAATAAGCAAGATCAATTATATTTACAGAAAAAAAGTATTAAATTACCGAAAAAAAGCAAAATAAAAGTTTTTTACATTAAAATATAAAAGAATAAAATTAAGTCCTTAAATAAAATGCTCATATAATTCCAAAAAATTGGAAAATAAACCTAATCCTACCTATTGTATAAAATGCATTATTTTTTTTAATTATTGTGAAGAATTGAAACATTTAATACTAAAGCAGTTAAACAGCAATAGTAGTTTTTTATGTTACGAAGTAAATAATTTTTGCCTAAATTTTAGACAGAATCAAATAAAAATAATGCGTGTTGGTATTATTGATCAGCATAGCTGTAGACAGAACACAAATTTATTCATACGCATGCCGACAAATGTGGAAATAACGCAATTCTGAGTTAAAATGTAAAAAAAAGAAGAAAATATTAAACCAATGAGTAAATAATAAGTTTTAGCTTTAAGAAAATATGTTAAAAATTGCAATATTTGCTGACATGTATGTTTGGTACTTAAATAACAACGCCTGTGTGCTTTATGAGTGATGATTCTTTTGCAAATATGAAGGAAATCTCATTTCCTAGGATGTGGAAAATATGGAAGACTTTATTACATTCATTGCAAAAGTTTCCTCGTTATAAAGCTGCCTAATATGATATATTTTCTTGTTACTTTGCTTCTCAGCATTCCTTGTTTAAATAAATGTCGTGGAATTTTTTTTTCCAGCTCCCTTGCTACACCCTATTCCCATGTCGTCATTCCTAAGATGTGAGACACAGGCGTATAATGTGATTGTACATTATAATTGTATGGAAAGTTTTATTTTCCAATTAAATATAAATTTATACATCAATGGATTCATAGAGTAAAATAAGTTTGAATTTTTTATATGTTACCTGTACTTTGAAAGTATTGTTTATACTTTTATTTAGATTAATAATATCAATTTAGCAGCAGAAAGAGTATTCGGACTCCTAGACAATAGAAATAACATGTCCAAAGTGATTTCAAGAAATTTAAAATTTTTGATCAGAGATAAGTTATTTTTAATCAACAACCTCGGCCACCATACCTTGTGCAGTGACTTAGAAAAAAAAGACAATAAAGATTACCCAAGATATTAGTGTGGTTAGATTTATACTTATAAGAAAATTTAATAAATTGTAAACTCTGAATGGTAGTTCTGTATTCAAGTTTTGTCTCTAATATATATAATATATAGTACATGTCTCTATAATATATAATAAATATATCTAATATCTAATATATATAATATCTATCTAATACATATCTATAATGTATAATATATATCTAACATATATCTAATATTTATTAGAGACGAAACATGAAAACAGAACTACCGTTCAGAGTCTATAACGTATTAATATTTTTATAAATAAAGAAAAGACCACACAAATAATTTGAGTAGTTTCTTTATCATCACAAGTTTGTTGATTGAAAATATATTATCTCTGATCAAGAATTTTAAATTACTAGTAATCACTTTGGGCATATGTATATATGAAGTAAAGACTGAAATAGTGGCACCAAATCTTGACCGCAATATACGTGTTTGCATTGCACGTGTATCTGCATCTGCGCCATTAGATCGTGGAACCACCAATGGAAGTCCGCAATGCCCACAGCAACAAGAAAGGCCAGTGCACCACTTTGGAGCCTCGTGTTTAGAAGCTTTACTGCATTACATTATAAAAACATTTTCTTTACGACAAAAAAATTAAAATATACACTTTTTGCTAAACAAAATCTGTTAAAAAATTCAATCAAAGATATTATAATTATTGCCTGAGATTTCTTTGGTTCATTTTAGCATTAAATATTTCTTATATATCACAATAGTTTGGTATTCTTACAATTTTTAAAAATAGAAATAGAAATAATTCGTCATAAAGCAACTTCGTGTAGCTTGTCTTAGGAAGTATAAGCAAAGCAGAAACATTACTGGTAAAAAAACGCTTGTTGTGGCACAGAATACTATTTTCTAGCTATGTCCTCAACCTGCGCTCGCACCTACCATCCCCCCCCCCCCAACTCCGTACTCACCCAGGTAAATGTTATTTTAATAATTAATTAAAATAATTTAGTAATATCAGTAGAGCTCTTCTAATGAACACAATTTTTTTCACATTTACGTGTTTTTTTTTTCCTTAGTAGCCTTTATTTCTAAGTATTTATGTCGAATTTGCGAATAAAATATTTTTGTTTTATCTCATTTTTTTTTTAAATCGTCTTGAAATTCCACGCGGATACAGATAAAGTACATTTTGCGGCTCTATAAAGAATTGGTAGAATCTGTCGACTTGATATTCGGCTCATCTCGCTGGAAAGTGCGCCGACCCCTGGCCTATAGAATGGTCGGCGCGGGAAGGCGCGGGTTCGCTCACCTGAAGACCAGCGTGGCCTCTTCCTCGTCGGCGAACAGCACCACCGGCGGGTCGAAGCGCTCGTTGGCGCCGCACAGCTCGACGGGTGGCGCCACCGCTTGGCTCGTCTCGGCGCCACCCTCCAGTCGCAGCGAGCCGGACCTGCAGCTGGGGGCCGAGCGCGAGGCGTCCACGTGCTTGCAGGCACGGCGGGTCACGTGCTTGCAGCAGACTCGTCAGGGGATCCCCAGCCCGACGACTGCCCTCACCGCCCTCTACGTCAACCCGTCGTCGGGCTGGGGATCCCTTGACGGGTCTGCCCCAAGCACAGATTCCCGAAACGGGTTTCCTTTCATAGCTTCGAAACACACAAATTAGAGACACACAAGACCAATTTTTTTTTTAAAGTTAGGACAGTTCTAAATTGTTTTTTTTTCGGCGTGTGTTTCTAAGTTACATGTTTCTAAGTTATGACATTTCTAAGTTGTTATAGTTCTAAGTAATGACTTTCTAAGTTATAATGTTTCTAAGCTGTGTGTTTCTAACCCGACCGCTGGTTCTCTGGGTGACCGAGGGGTTCCAGAGTCGGTAATTCGCAGCTGGGACGAGCTCCGAGTATGTTCCGACCAGGGATTTCAAGGTCGGAAACAACGCAATGGTTATAGAGAAAACTGCCCGCCGAACGTGATTCAGTAACCCGATGACTCGCAAGGAAATCAACGAAGGACAAGTCACGCCCCTGGGAATGGCAGGTGATCCGGCATCGCTGTCATGAGAGCGTGTCCAGAAACTGAGGTGCGTCGGGAAATGCCAAAAAACAAAACGTTGTTGCTGAGGAACACGTGTCCGAGAACGCAACCACGCAAAGTTACCGACGCGAGCATTAGCGCGGATACTTACGTCACTCCAATGGCTGAGAAGACGCGTGGTCGCAGCGCACGAACGTCCAAAGCCCCGCAGGAAGCAGGCGAAGAGGCGGGCGCATATGTTTACAGTGATTATTAGACACCAGCAAACCTCAGTTTGCTGTTCAGCACCCTTCGCGGTACCTTCGAACAGTCGCTGGTCGAGACGTATATGAAGGTCTTTGTGTTCGTTGCACGTCTGTTGTGCAAGTGTCCTTGGTAAAAGTGCGCACTGCTTCTGCTGCAATTCCTTTCGCCCTACCCGTACACACCACGCGCACATTAGGCATCTTCACGAACGTTAAGTATGCCATATGCCGTTTCTGTTCGTCACACCTGCAATCTCAGCACCTTACCCACTAAACTTTCCCGACGCTGCGCTAGTCGGCCGAAGCCCAGCGCGCGAACACGCCACGGCCAACCATCCACTAGGCAAGTCTATCGTCGGGTCTCGGCGGAGAGTATGCACGCCACTGCTGCGACCGCGCGTCCTCTTCGCTCGCGGTGTTCTGTCTGTGCGCACGCCACTCTTCGCGCCTGTTACTTCGCGGGGACGTGTGTTCCTTAACAGTATTCCCTGCTCCCTATTAAATGTATTATCTGCGACATCCAAGCAAGTACTTTCACTTAAAAAAAATACACGAGGCTTGATTGAAAAGTTATACTTCCAAATTTAAATTCTTACCAGATTTTACACGTGTGTCATCCATGCAATACTATAAATTTCTTTCCTCTCCAAGGAATCGTAAGTCTGTTAAAAACTGAAGAAAACGACGTCCCGCGTGAAGATGAGTTTGGAGCAGCGAGGTGTCATTTGAGTTTTTGACATCCCCGACATTTCACCATGCGACGTTCGCCTCTGACGCGAGGTGAAAGCTGCCATTGAAGCCTGGTGTCGACAAAAAATCTTCGGAGTTCTCTTCTTAGACGGGTTTTCCCACTAGACTAGTCACACGTTGGCGCAAGTGTTTGGAATGTGATGGGCACTATGTATGGACACACGTAGCTATCAGGTACTAAAAAATTTGTGACAATCTGGTAACAAACAAAAACGTTATGGCATTAAAAGCAATACTTTTCATACAACCCTATAATATTTGTTTACAAGAATTAAGTTAAAAACAAACAAAAATGACTACCAAATGTCTTCATGCGTGTAGATAAGACAAGACGAGCCATTGACAACTGGCGGCTTTTGGTGTGTCAGTGGCGAGGCAGAAGATAATTCAGCAATTACACGGCACTGATGTATTTCAAACTAAATGAAGTAGGCATGAATAACTGTCCAACAAACAAGCGTACCCACGTTGCCTTTGCATAACATTAATTCCAGCGAACGTAGTTTATTCGCGGTTCCACCTGAAGAAAATCGTTGAAAATCATTTTCGGGGCAACCACTGAATGTTTCAACACGTGGTCTAGTTCCAGTAGCTCAAAACACAACGTATTTTCACCATATTTTGGTTACAGTTTTGTGTATTCGCTTTTTAAATAAGTTATGGTATTATTTTTTTAAAGAGTATTTTTGGTGTGCAAAATACGAGACACGTTGAATATTTAACAACCTGATGCAGGTTGTGATAATGGTTTTAAATGAACAGCGAGGGAGCCACCAAATATAACACAAATCCGGACAAAACGTAGGCATGGGGCTTGTGATGATTACCAGACACCTGAAGCTCCCTTCCCCCTGCGCATTCACCAGAACTAGCGCAACCAGCTTAGTGATCGAGGCGGATTGGGTTTCGGCGGGAGACGATGATGAAGCCACCAGGCCAGTTAATGACATAAACCCGAGACAGGCGGCTCCCCCCGCGCGCGCCGTCTTCTTATCTCGCCGCGACGAAGGCAGTAATTGCGCGCAGCGGCCAATTAAGGTGGCATCGCCGAGGGCGGGGCTTCCAGCCTGTCAATCTCAAAATGCCTCGGGGGGCGCCGAAGACGAGGAAGGGTCTTGCTCCTTCGGCGAAGTCACCGGGTGGATGTTCCTCCGACTCCCGGGAGAGGATGCCTCGTTCACCGGGAAGCGAGCACAGAGGTGGTTCCGGCCGGGCTTTTGACACTGATAGCTGGTTCGTTCTTTAAATGATTTATGCATTTTGGGAATTTTGATCTAATACAATTTCTCGGACAAAACACCATTGCAGTTTTGCAATGTTTGTAATGGGAAAACAAATTCACGAACGCAAAATAAGAATTAAAAAAAAAAAAATTCCTTTTGGCAAAGCCTACAGGCGTAGGTAGATTTATAAGTACCTATTTATTCTGAAAACGTTCCGGAAAATTCTATAAACTTTATGAAAAATTTAAGAACATAGTGTTCATGACATCTCATATTATTTCCAATATTCCAAAAAGATTGATACATTTTCTCATATTTCAAACAGTGAAAATATTTTGAATGTTTTTAACTCATTGCATCCAGCATTGAATAGCTTAAACAAATTTCATATTATGCCTACTAAAGTATATAGTTATTAATTTTTTTAACCTTCAAACATTATTTTTATTCCTTTGCACTAATACGTAGTCGTATAAAAATAACATTTGGACCAAGGTTTGAATGCGAAACTACAATGGCGTATGTCCAAGATTTGTATTAGGTAAATGATAATTGTTTGCCATCTCGTCGAAGGTGCCTACACTCCGGAGACTCGCAGGCTTTGCCAATCAGCATTAGCAACTACAAAGTTACAACGGACCTGTTTTCCCGCAAAGATCGTTCCTGCTTTTTTTTAGTTTTGGGCTAGACTTCAGTTAGCCACTATTGTTAACAAATGCAAAAAACTATAACTTAAACACAGATTGTCTAACTCTATTAGTTTCACTTTTAAACAGCGCCATGGATGCGTGGAGACAGTCTTGTCGACAAGACGTTAAGGATGGATGGCCCGTTCCAGGTAATTATTTTATATTTACGTTCTGCATGGTTAAACATGCCGACATTTTGAGTGGCTGAACTTACACAAGATGAAAAAAAAAAATATCGCATACATTTTGCATAATTAGCTGGCAAGTTGCATTTTTTTTATCGTTTTTGCGCAGTATGGGCAAGGAAATTGAAATTGAATATAAAACTGCTACATTTACCGTTTAAAGTAATTTTTTTTAGCTGCTATGTGATAGGGTTCAATTTCATTCAGAAAAAAATTATTTAATTTTAACTAGTTTTTAAAGTTAATTTTTTTATGATTTCAAGCGGCTTAATAAAATTAAATAAATCTTCCTAAAATATTATTAAACCATATCATCCAGTAGCAACAATCTTTGGCTTTGAACAAAAATACTTATTTTAAGTTATTTATTCCATTTGGATTGCCTTATCCATGTTATGTTAAAAAAATAAACTTTGCCAGCTAATTAAGCAAGACGTATGCACTATATATATTTATTATGTTGAAGTTCGGCCAATCAAAAAGTCCATAATATACTATGCACATATATGCATACACATATATAAGCATATGCATATATACATTTATACATATCCACACGTATATGCATGTACACATATATACACATACATATATACATACACATAATCGAGGGCATCATACCAGAAGGGCGTATCAACGAAAAAGCAAGTTTACAGGGGATTGTGCACATACGCCCATCTAGCATGACCTGATTTACTTTTCTTGTTATATGCCATAATGTGACAGTTCACCACCACCTAATCTAATCACGTTGACCATGCGCCCTTCTGCCACATTTATTTATCACATTATTAGATACCCTTACGCCAATTATCTCGATATTGCAAAAAAGTGTTGATACGCCCTTCTGGTATGATGATTATATCCACACATGTATGCATGTAAGTGTGCGACATGAGTCAGTAAAAACATAACCACGGCCTGGAACTACACATATCTATGCATACACACATATATGCACACATGTGTGCATGCAAGTGTGCGACACGAGCCAGTAAAAACAGAACCACGGCCTGGAACTACACATATCTATGCATACACACATATATGCACACATGTGTGCATGCAAGTGTGCGACACGAGCCAGTAAAAACAGAACCACGGCCTGGAACTACACATATCTATGCATACACACATATATGCACACATGTGTGCATGCAAGTGTGCGACACGAGCCAGTAAAAACAGAACCACGGCCTGGAACTACACATATCTATGCATACAGATATACATATACAATTGTACACATATATATGCACACATATATGCATGTAAGTGTGCGACATGAGTCAGTAAAAACAGAACCACGGCCTGGAACTACACATATCTATGCATACAGATATACATATACAATTGTACACATATATATACACACATATATGCATGTAAGTGTGCGACATGAGTCAGTAAAAACATAACCACGGCCTGGAACTACACATATCTATGCATACAGATATACATATACAATTGTACACATATATATACACACATATATGGATGTAAGTGTGCGACATGAGTCAGTAAAAACAGAACCACGGCCTGGAAGTACACATATCTATGCATACAGATATACATATACAATTGTACACATATATACACACATATATGCATATAAGTGTGCGACATGAGTCAGTAAAAACATAACCACGGCCTGGAACTACACATATCTATGCATACAGATATACATATACAATTGTACACATATATATACACACATATATGGATGTAAGTGTGCGACATGAGTCAGTAAAAACAGAACCACGGCCTGGAACTACACATATCTATGCATACAGATATACATATACAATTGTACACACATATATGCACACATGTGTGCATGCAAGCGTGCGACACGAGCCAGTAAGGCCTGGGACGCGACAGGGGCGCGAACAGACCTGTCGCCTTGCAGCCGACCGGCGCCGACGAGGCGGTACACCTGCAGCTCCACCCTCTGGCCCGCCGCCGGCCGCAGCAGGTAGCGGCACGTCGCGGGCCCGGGCGCCGCCGGCGACTTTATCTGGCCGAACGTGCGGCCCGAGGCCGCCGCCAGCCGCCGCGAGTCGATCGTCACGTTGCACACTGCGTAACAGACCACAGAGCAACGACGTCGTAGTACAGGGGCGCAACAACAAGGGGGGCAAGGGTATTTTGCCCCCCCCCCCCCCCCCCACTTCCTGAATTCTTGAAGTGGGGGCAAACGGGGGCAAAGAAAGTGCTGTGAAAGTCGGATAAATAATTTCGTTATTTCCACTAGCTGTGTAATCAATTTTTAGATAATAAAACTGCTTAAATAGCACCATTTTCCACCTTGAAATACAAATTTTCCCGGGGGGAGGACACCCGGACCACCCACTTCAATAGGTGGGGGGATCGATGATTCTTTATTAAAAAAAGGTATATTCCCCCCCCCCCTCCTTTTGAAAATTTAGTTGTTGCGCCCCTGGTCGTAGACCTGCACGCGATAACCAAACACACGATCGAGGTCTGCCGATAAGAACGTTCGAACGTGCGTTAGTTCTCAAACTGGTAGGTCATCACTTAAGCGCATTTTTTTTAAACACTAAAAAAAAAAAAAAAAAAAATTGTAATTGATGCGGTACATCAACTCACACTGGAAAGAATGTTGTGAGTGACTATAAAAATATTTTGTCAACCTAGTCCTAAAAAAAGATTTTTTTCAGCGATATGAACAAGAGGTTCACGGTGAGGTTATCATTTAATTCTATGAATTACACTGCGTTTTAATAAATTCTTGTTTGTTTTCATAATTAAAAAAATAATATTAAACATTATAATTACAACACATTTTTTTAAACAACTACAATCCAAATACACTTCGTACCTAAACATTTTTGATATCAAGTATTAAAAAAAGGCGGGAGGGGGGGGGTTGTCTTTTAATACGAATAAATAAATTTAGGCACTTTTATTTGAACTGCCAGCAATGTTGTCAGTGAGCTGGGAAAAACAGATTCCAGTGCGACGCCTTCTTAAAAGTTTAAAGTACGAAAATGTTTAAACAAATTCCGTGCGTTGAATATTAATTGTTTGTATTTTAACTTTATGACAATATAGTTATAATGTAAAGAATTGCCGTGAGATAGGTCCGTATTTTTCGTGTCGCGGAGTGGCGGACATGTTGTCATTGTTCATTCATTCGAAGGCCATAACATTATTAACCACTGTTAATGAATTACAGTATGTCTATGTAGCCTATTGCACTATAACTCAGCGCTAAGGTGATATATAAAGACCCACCAAATCAGTCTATTCGAATGCTCGATCACATCAAACCTATATATAATATTAAATTAAAATAAAAACTAATTTATTATGATCAATCCTGTTTTCAAAATTTAACACACAAATTTTTATCTTTGGTGTGGGTATTTCAACAGTGAGGAATATTGATTGTTAATTAATAAATAATTATTGAAATCTTGAACTGTTATTTTGAAGTGAGTAATAATTGTGTTAATTCATGTTTATTAATTTATTTCCATTTTAATCGAAATTTAAAAATATAAGTTAGAATTATTAAATCTTAATGTTCTAATTGTATTAAAATTAGTTCACTTGTAAGATATTAGGTATTTTACATCATCTCTTGATGTGAACTATAACATCGAACCAATATTACGGTCTTCTTACAAATTCTTGCAATGATTAAAATGTTCTATTATTTTTTTTTAAATCCATTAAGTATAATATTAAATTTCTTCACGAATTATCATGAAATTATTCAGTAGAGTATTGTAGAACATTTATTGAATACTTCGCTCATAATGCAATAACGTTTATCACAATTAATTACAATCGTCAAGATATACTTCTGACCTACAGGATGGTTTATTATTGACTGATTTAGTCCGGCAACCTTTCTTGTTAATTTCGCATCAAACAACAGCTAAAAAAAAAAAAAAAAAAAATTAGTTCCTTTCACAAACGGTTTTGTTTAGAATAAAAGATAAATATGAATAATTTTCACACCACTTCTTATTCAATCATAGATTTAGAAAACCATATATTTAAGTATCCAAAAACAAAACTAAACACTTGAAAGTAAACAAACATTTAACACATTTTTTCACATATAATATAGAACACATGAATATATAGTAATTATTAGAAGTACAATTGTATTGGAAATTGGCTGTTAAAATATTTAACATTATATCTCTCTATCTCTCTGTATCTATCCATATATCTCCATATCACTCTATCTCCCTCTATATATCCTATGTAGCTCTGTTTCTATCTATATCTCAATATATAGGCCTGTCTATATATTTCTACATTTCTCTATATCTGTATAGCTATATCCTTCACTCTATCTCTGTATCTCTCTATATTTGTTCATCCCTTCTTTATATACCTCTATCTCTCTATGTCTATATCTTCTTATCTACATATTTATCTTTTAAAAACAATACTAACACACAAACATTCATTTATATACATTATTTTTACTTATCTATATTTTTACTTGTCACTGATGTCTTAGGTATATAAAAACACGAACGTATTTGAATGCAACGTTGTGTCAAAATTTCAAAGTAATCGGTGAGGAACTTTCAGTTATTTAAGATTTTGAACGAACGAACATTTACATTTTAATATATACTTATAGAGGATAAAAAAAAATATGTTGTCGGCAACGCAAAATTTTTGGCAGGAAGAGTTTCCAGGAAATATATAATGGCGCTCGCGATACTGCAATATTCAGTGCAGACCATCGGAAAGTTAAATGCATGCCGATATTTGTTCTGCGGGGTTCATCAGTTCTGAATGCCGGATAAAGTTCGAGCGCAATTTGTCAGATTCGCGCATTCCGAGCAATCGACAGCACGTAGCCTGATTGATCGGTTTTTCGCGGAACAGTCTGCCCGTGACAGGAAGCGGAATGGACAGCCATACTTTTTTTTTCGCACATAAATTTTGCTGTTGAAGCGGACCAGAGTTCAGGAAATTTACCCAGAAAATCAATCCGGGTGTCATAGCAGAGAACCACTGCGAGCTCTGGAGCGGCAGAAAGAAAGAAAAAAAAAACAAACGCGGTTGTTATAGGCGCTTGAGTTCGAGCCCGTATGTATTTACCATTCCTGAACGTGTCCTGGCTGGTGGAACATGTTGGAATGCACCGGGGGAAGCCGAACTTGGAGCACCCCTAAAAAAACCACCAGCTCAAGGAAACATCAACACATTTAGTCTACGGTTACGGTGTATGGGTGTTCTGACGAGTTAGAAAAAAAATCAAACAATTCGAAAGAAGTGTTTAAACTGCCTGCAACCGCCCCTGCAGATTACGCACGAACACGTCAGAACCAATTGGTTGTTCAAATAAGTTTGAATTTATTAAATTTATATTTACTCGTGTCAGGTAAGTTTTGTTTATTCCAGTTTATAAATTCCCGGAATTTTAATTGTACTTCTAAATAACTCAATTAAGCGATTGCAATTGAACATCACTGGAAAATGTAGAAATAATTAATTATGTTGTTCTTGGTGGTAAATTAAGTAATGGTAGAGGTATTGGCCAGGATTACGTGAAAATTCACCACCGCGCGCCCAAGGAGGTTGGAAACAGTAAACGTGTTCAAGCTCCTTGGCGGCTGAGCGGACAGCCGAGTGTCCACGGGGCTGCGAGGGTAGACGCGAGGAGGTCACAGCGCCCAAGGAGGTTGGAAACAGTAAACGTGTTCAAGCTCCTTGGCGGCTGAGCGGACCGCCGAGTGTCCACGGGGCCGCGAGGGGAGACGCGAGGAGATCAAAGCGACCCGGGGAGAGGTCATTGAAGGAGGCAGACCTGGAGGCAGAAGGCCTGTCGGGAATGCTACAGCCACGGCGTGGGGTGGCTGGCTGCCCCGGCAGCAGCACGTCGACGACACCTCGCTCTCACCACGACCACGAGGTCTGCGTCAGGCGGGGTGACAACGAGCAGGGGATGTGGTGTTTCTCGGGGTACCAGCTCAAGTCATCTCTCTATGTATGTCGGGTGTCATTCGGTGGAATAAGCACAAATGCTCCTTCGATACTTGCTTAATAGATTCTTGCTCACTCGATACTTGCTCACTCTATATTTGATCACTAGTTATTTGCATGTATTTTGTTAACATTCTATATCTATACCTGTAAAGTTTCATATCTAATCAAGCCCATTTTTTTCTAAATAATTTTAATGATTATATATTTGTTTATAAAACTATGTTTTAATTTATTAAAAATTTTCTAGCAATCAGTTTTAAAAGAAATGTATATTTGCTACTAATTGTTTAAAAAAAAAAAAGAATATAAATATATTTAACACTATAACAAGTAAAAGTTAATATTTAAATACGAGATTTTGAAGATGCGCCGTTTATTTAATGTGACATAGAATAAAACCTAACAACGTAAGATACATCCCTACAGGTTGTCTTACGTTCCTGACACCAATGGTCAGCATGCAACATCTTCCCTTGACGAATTTTTTGCAGGCAGTGAAAAGAGCCGGTCACACAAGTGGGGAACTTTACAATATATATATATATATATATATATATATATATAAACGTTTGGAGTATGCTTGTTTCCCAGACAATATATTAGAAAGTACTGTACTGCAACAATAGTCTAGTTCAGATTTTATATTTATTTGTTTATTTTAATTATAGTTGTGTCACCTAATATTTTATTTATGTTAATTACATGCTCTTTGGTTTAATTAATGAGTATCTATGAAATACAAACTCTATGGTATAATATGAACATTAAAATCCAACAATATGAGAGACCCCTCTAGAGACAATTGAGTTTTACAACGGTAAAGTAATATTTTGATGGATGTTTTAATTATGTAACATTTTATGGTCAGTAATTGTTATTTATAATTTAATGTGAATATTATGTTTTGGTGTTATTGTTGAGCACCTGATTCAAAAGTTAAATGTTAATTAAGTGTAACTGTCACTAGATTCCGGCCAATGAGGAGCCGCCTTGCCAAAAAAGGCATAAGTTTTAATAATTTAAAAAAAAATATATAGTTTTTTATGATGGCTTCGATGGGACTTGCATGCAGTATATCAAAGAGAAAAATATCAACAAGAATGTAAGCTGGAAATAGGCATCCGCACAAATGGACGATAAGGATTGATTGAATTAAAGTGTATAATTATTGGTAGGGCTTTATCAAAACGATAAAGTAATTAGGAGTGCATATTTTTATGTGAGTATCATATGCCCTATTTTCCACCATTCATCTTTGGTATGGAATAATTGTAAAATACACTACCTAACATTAAATTGGATCTATTGTTGTGATTTGAGACTTTGAAAAGACTGTAAAGTATTTTTGAACACACAAAATCTATAAAAATTATTATTTTTGTTAAATACCCATTAACATACGACTTGGTGATCTAGAGGTCCAGGGAGACGTTTCTCTGTGTATCTACCGACCAATCAATAAGAAAACTGAGAACTAGCCGAGGTAAAAATACAAAACTGTGTAAAAATAATAAATCCTAGACTTTGAGAGACATTTGTTAATTTGGAGTAAATGTGCGTAACCTAAATCCAGACGTTTTTTTTTAAACTACATGTGTTCTGGAGTGCCAACATCTTTATAGGTTTTATTATAATAACATTAACAGTAATTCTTGTGCTGACAGAGATAGAGCTATGTATTTTAATTAATTCAATTTATGATTTTGGATTCCTTTTGTTCCCTAGAATAAAAAAAATATGTGTGAGCCAAATCTTAATATTTGAGAGTAATTTGTTTTATAATAATAGAAATACCCATGTCCTATGGTATTATCACACACTCAAGCTTAATAAGGGGAGAATCCTGGCGCCCACAAATAGTAATAATATTCAGCACAATAAATAATGACACTACACCAGTAAAAGCAAAAGTAGTGGAGAAACATATTTACCAATTTCATATTAACAGGTAACAACGGACTATAATAATAAAAAGGAGTCAGAGAGAAAGAAGGGACAGTGGCTAGATCCTCGACAGTACAAAAACAGGTTAACGTCTGCGATATATCTATCATTTCCAAACAAGCAGCAAACAGAATTTGATACAGTTGGTATAAAAACGTGTGAGAGACAGTCCAGTTTGAAAGTTGATGTTATCTTTAAAATATTTGTGCAATGGGAGCGCATGACTTGATGTAAGTTTTTGGACATACGCCATTGCTATGCAATTTGCTTAGCAATGGCGTATGTCCAAAAACTTACATCAAGTCTTGAAAGTTGATCATACACGCATCTATCATGTTGAAGTGATTATACCACACAACTCGTGTTTGAGGGATTAGCGGTTGTGCCGCATAATTAGTTATTTTCTTAGCACAATTAAAGTTTTTTTATTAAATAAATTGTAAAAAGAACCGGGCAATACTTTCAAGGGTATGTAATTTAAAACTGTTTAATTATTGTTTTCGGTGTGGTCCAACCACCTTTGGTTTTTCAGGGCTGGACGGCTTTGCGCCACTCAATCAAAAAGACAAAATAACCTAAAAGTCGTTAAATTTTCGAAAAGAAATGTCGGCAACCTTTGTTATTATTTTGTGGTTGTACGTTACTGGAAATATTCACCATAAATGTTTACGGTTATCTATTTGTCATTACAAAACAACCAAAATACTATGTTAAAATGCTTATTCTTCTGTTTCAAAAATTAAAAAAAACTGCAAAGTGGCAAAGTATGAATGTTAAAAATCATTACTTACGTTTTAATTGAAATTATATATATATATATATATATATATATATATATATATATATATGCACACACACACGAGCACACGTCTGCACAGGTGCACATTGAATTGATGCCAAGATAATCCTAACACCGTCAAAAATTATTAAAAAAAAAAGTATTTTGCAATTATACCTAATACATCACTCCGTTAATACAGCATTCAATAAATTCTAAACTAAGAATGTTTGTAAAATAAATTTTTTATTTAAGTTGAAATGTTTAAGAAATAGGCCTATAAATGTTTTCTTTATATTTAAAATTTAATTATTGATGTGGGCATTTCCCAACCACACAGCTATTTTTAGTGGCCAATCTCCGCCTGTTCAGTTGCGCCCTCTTGTTCGACACGGCTACGAGCAGATCGCACCGCCCATGTAGCTCTTTTCTCACTCCCACCTACTCATTTTTTGTTTCTCCCTCCAACTGTCGTAGGAAGTATTACCCCTTCCCTTTTTTAAGAGCCCCTTGGACTGGGCTCTCTCCCGCCTGTCTGCGGTGCCACACCTGTTGGTCTACCTAAGTACTATGTTCACCCCCCCCCCCCCCCCCCCTTTATTCCAACGAGATACCTTCGGTAGCCCGCATGGCCCCATACTGCCGCCGTACTTTCTCTTTCTCTATGTTTGTCCCGACATCAATGCTTGTTTTCGCGCCTTGTGCACCATCTCGTGGCCTCTTCGGCAACTAAAGTCATGCTTCTATGCCTCTATGTCGCATTGCGCGTTACATCTACTTATGTTCTTACGGATTTCTCGGCTCTAAGAGATTCACCAAATCCTTTCAGGCTGTCTCACGGAAGGTATGACCAACGGTTCTTTTTTTTTTTTTTAAATATCTCTGAAGAGAACAGGGGATGTTGTCCCGAGATAATAGAGAGTTTATTTCCCTATCTTTACTTTTGCATTTACATGTTGGGCTTTAGTGTTTGTTATCTGTGGTTTTGTTCCTGATGTACTTTCTCGGGCCACCGGGGATGTAACTTCAGGATTTTCCCCACAGCGCAGATTTACAGAATGGAAGCTGGCAGCCTCTTTCCGCTTAAACTTTGATCCCCTCTGGGTTAGTTATCTCGATTCTCCTCCGCGGTCTCCTCACATGTGCAGCATCTCTACGCGCTGCTGTGCTCAGTGCCACACTGACGCAGTGCTGAGGACTCCTCGCTAAATGCCGGCGCGCAGCAGCCAAGTCCTAGAGTGATGTGATCCTTTCTAATCATTCAGAATGTTCGAACATGGATCTCGGACTGTCTTACATACAAAGAATTAAGTCTTGAGGCGTTTAAAATTAAAATTCCGCGGTAACTGGCTGGCTTCGATAATTCATAAATAAGGGGTGAGAAGTTTGTGAGTACTGTTTTACTTGATGAAAAATTGTTTATTTATCCAATAATGCACAGATAAAACAATTGTATATCTGTAATCTGAATTTAAACTAAATATAATTGTTTTATAAATGAAATTAACTTATATTGAAAAAAAGGTTTACTTTTATTACATTTTTAATTATAGTCAATATAATTATCTGAAAACGTGGTCATTTCATAACTTACAATTAAAAATAATAAGATCTAGTTTTACCAATTTTTTTAATATAGCACTCTTATGTAGTGGAAAGAAGGCGAGAGCAATAATTTTTAATCAAATTAAACATCCTTTGAATAAACTAAACACAGGTAATAAGAAAATAAATTTGCGCACATGCCATACATTAAAAATAAACGTGCTCGTAAACATTACCATTTTTGAAATTATAGCCCTGAATAGTTTTGCATCGGATGAAAACATTATAAAAACCTGTTATTTTATCGATTATGGTGCTTAAATTAGAGAAGTTTGAAATTCATCGCATACGTTTCTTGCATGCGCGAGCGAAAAAGTGGGTGGTAAACTAGAGAATAATTACCATGCAAAACTTATCAACAATTTTCGATTTCAAATCAAAAGACTAGATACCATTAAAACATTTTTTTTGAAAGTAGGTAAAGAACTCAGATGAACACATTGAAAGTGGAGGAGGTTCATTTGGGCATTACGTGTTTATGTTATGTTTTGTGTGTTGCCTGCTTGAGTGCTCAAAAACTTACATGTTTCCGCTGAGCATAAAAAATGGTTTGATATAGTGTACAGAGATGTAGTGCAGTAAAATCCTAAAACGGGTCAAAACCGAGGGCAAAACTATGGGCTGTAATCATGTGTACCGAGCGATGAAGGCGTCTATCGAGAACAATGCGCGCTTTGTAAACGACATTATTGGCTGTTAATCGACTTCGAAAAGTGATGTCACTGAACTGAGATGAACGAGGTTAAAATGTAAGCAACTTGCTGCAAAGAGTTCGCATAACCGCTAGAACCTACAACGAAAATGCAAGGTATATAATTGCCCCTTTGAAATCCGACCTGGCAGTTGCAATTAACTTGTGCATCGAGTTAAAACGGATTGAGAGTTGAAAGCGTACGCGAACGTCGCGCTCGCGACCGAAACGTAATTAGGATGCACAGGAGTTGAATTAATTTGGAAGCGTCATTGGACGAAGACATCTCCAGTACGCGTCCCACGAGCGCGGCTGTGGCTGTGGTCTGCCACGCGGTGGTTCGCCCGCTCTGTTCGAGTCTGCGCGCAGCCGACGGCGACAACCGCGCACAGCAGCGCCCGTACGGTCGTGTTCCGTTACTTGCATGGCCACACTAACGCGCGGACTGCACGAAATATACCCGTAGAGATTACATTTTTGACGTGACAACGTCTAATAAATCGATGAACGCCGGCTGCACGCACGAAAAAGGATGACTCATTGTCCCGTTACGCACATTGTCCCGTTACGATTTGTCCCGTTATGCTCATCGTGCGCTTGCGACGCATCTATCTCTCTTCCACTCGATTGGAACAACCATCGATTTGACTTTTTAGAGGCACATTAAACTTGAAACACTCCCATTCGTTTCCTACTTTTCCTATCATCGTCCTATCCTTAACAGAATAATACAGATTGGAAGAAGTTAAATAGCAAACATGTATAAAAGTTATAGTTAAAATAATCATTTCGTTAAATTAATAAACATATTTGAATTAATGAGTGCAAATAAAAGTAAATTATCAATTAAATTGTAGATTTAATTTCACTCCTTTGTATCCATACAAAATAGTGATAATTCAATAAAAATGATTCAATTGTATTCATAAAAGAATGCAATCATTTCATCAATGTTTTGTTATGACGTTGTCACGTTAAACTATCGTCCGTAAACCGACTTTATAGACAACCATTTTTTTAATCAATTCGCAAGTTAGGATCCAAACAATTCATACGAGGGCTATTCGTAAGGACAGCACCGTTTGATCATTAATAAAATATAACTCGTGAGAAAAAATTTGTCATTGACAGTTTTAGTTTACTACGTATTAACTTCACATGTTCACATAATCGCCATTTAGTTCCAATAAATTAACCCCTCTGCATAGAAGTTCGCTGCCTGGGAATGGAACAGACGCATCCGTCATATGCATCATGTACTTCGAGTACGCAATGCGTGTAGCCTAAGTAGAGGCGCTCAGTGAACATCCCAGGAAAACGTTTAAGTAATCTTCGTACTCGAGTATAAAAATAATGGCCATTTTTTTTTTGGGATGAATGGGGAGCCTTTTTGGTTGATTAAATGAAACGTGGGTCAACAATTATGCAAAATTGACAAAATCACGATTGTCAACTCCTTTAATTCCCAGGCGGCGAATTTCTATGCAGAGCGGTTAAAGAAGCTGGTGCAACATTGCGAAATGTGCTTGGAAATGAATGACCATCATGTTAAATTGTAAAGTATGTTTATAGTAAACTAAAACTGCCAATAAAAACGATCTCTCACAAGGTATTTAATTTTAATGAACAAACGGAGACTTTACAAATATCCCTCGTAAATGAAAATTTTATGAAATTAAAAATTACAGAATATCTTAAGTAATTAAACACCAGACAGATTATACCAATGAACAAATTTTTAGGAATTAATTCTATAAAGCTATATTTTAAAGCAAAAACGTTGTGATAAATATCGTTGAGACACTGGATGTTCTCAGAAATGAAAAGGATCGAGCTTAATGTATATTCCACATGAGGGTCGTTAGACACGATGAGCAGCAATGAGATATTAATGAAGCACTGACGAAAGGAATGGGTGGAGGAGACGGGAGTAACCGGGGCAAAGCAACGTCCGCCACTTCTATCACTTGAAGAAAATCTGTTTTTACCCCCACGGGAACTCAAAACCCGGATCACCTTGATGGGAGGTGAGTGACTGACCACTCCACCATCGTCGTACTGTACCAGGAAAAAAATTCAACTTTATTTCTAGATATTTACGTTCCAAACAGAATCAGTACACAGTGTCACGTTTCCTACGCTTCTAGAGCCAGCGTTTCGGTCTGTTAGTTAATTATACTACAGTATCGTTTGGGTAGCACAGGAGGTATTTTTAGAGTTGCGATTATAATATATTGTTATGACTATTCAAGTATACAAAATGTATTGCAGTATAGTTTCACTACCATAAAGTTTACTTTGGCACACCAATATATTTAACACATCCTCCGAGGTTCGCAAAAGATGCAATATTGACGACTTCGACTGGTGGCTTTAACTGTTTCTGCATACATGCGCATTGGACTTTAAACCGGTTGATTTTATGTTTTGTAACGTGGGCTAATTTAATTGTATATCTGCTGCATACTAAAATTTCACTCTCATTACTTGATTTTAGATCAATAAAGTTTGTGTAGTAATTGCACTCAGAGTCGCAAGCGCACCACGACGAATATACTGCTAGCTGGTTCGTGTCTCGTGACCACGCGTGCGCGCTGTTACGCTATCGTACTATCGTGAACCTCTCTGAACTGCGGTCTGCGCGTGGCTTGCACTAGGTCGAGTTTGTGTGTGACACGCCGGTGAATAACGACCCTTACACCTCGCTTCACCACAGAAAATTCACCTCCAGCCGGGACGGGAGCCTTTTATGTCCCGTAACTCGCGACTGGGATTGCTGCTGATTCACTATCGCTCAATATCCCCAACAGGAGCCGCATGGAAAATATTACTGCGGAGTTCACTTTAAGCATGGAACTGGAAACCAATGACTTTTGAGGGGCTGTAGTGGTTTTTAGTTGTCAGGAAACTCGCTTCCCAACAATGCGACCTTAGTTTGAATCCCGGATTATCTTATTATTTTTTTTGCAAATTTAAAAACGTGCCATTTGGGTTTTCCCCAGGTTATTTTGTTTCCCCCGCAAATAGATTCGTTCAGTACTCCGCAAATCATTTACTGATGACCTCGCTTCAAAAAAATTTTATGCCCTAATTCAACATCATCAGATATTTTGTCTGAGAAAATTGTGAAACTTCTTCAAACTGAATGTTTAACGAAGCGGAGCGAACAACATTGTTACGAGTGTGAACACAGGTGCGGAAATGATAGCCAAATTAATTGAATACAGATTTATTTATTACCTTATATCTGTTAGTGGAGATGAAACAATTCAACTGTGTGTCCACAATATAGCCACTCTTCCATTAATTTACTCTCTCTACTAGAGATCCATACGACGGTAGCTCTTCCTACTGCTCGTATCTTACTGTGCACTTCTGTCCCAGCGGGGCCGGCTTCGCCGTTTATATACCTCTTAGCCCACATCTGGAAAGATCTCGTAGATATTTGAAGTGTCGCGTCGTCAAAATCCCCGACTTTACACTAGAAGAACCAAGAACAATGGCGTCCTAGTTAAGCAGACAATCAGGAAACGTGTCGAAACCTTGAGCGAGACAAGACAGTCACTGGCTCAAATGGCCTGCTTCTTTGCCTGGCCTCTAGTGTTCTCGTAACAATATCTTAAACCAATATCACAAATTTGCAATAGTACTGTACAGCTTTAGATTGTTTAGAGATTAGACAGGTTGCCTCGTCAACTTTGCTGTCCAGCGTCATGGCATCATGGCGTAATGACGTCACGGCAGCCGCTCAGAGCGTTCATTTATCATAACCCGCAATTTTGCGAATCCGCTTTCCACACGTCACAAAAACTTTCGCTCCTTTTTTCCCCTTTCACTCTTCGGTCATTTATTTTTGTCCCCACCCTCTCGTGTCATCCCTCACTGGTGAGATTTTAATAAAAATAATAATACGTGGGGGAAAAAATACGGATCACCATTGTCAGTAAAAATAAAGGAATCTAAAATATGCGTAAATTACCTGATAATAAAAATCCCTAATAATGTTATTCATAATTCATACGATAATCAGATTAATTTTGATTTTCATATAAAATAATTCATTGCTTTGTGCCTGTGGTTTAACCGGATAGGGGGAAAGATAAATTAAAAAAAAACATCGTAATGCGCATTAAATGTATAACCATGCATATCTTCCACGCTATTGTACATCCTAGGACATATAGATACAGGATACCTGGGTAACTTTAAACGTAAAGGTATCATGCTTACGTTATTAATCTGTCTGTAGCAAAACAAAAAAATTAAAATCATACACAATTTGGTTCACAGTTAGCTCTAGTGTTGCGATTTTTTATCCAGAAAAACAGTTGATATTTACGTGGCATCCCCGCATCACTGTGAAACTTTCCTTAGTGAAAAATGTGTTTACTTTTGGCAAAAGTGGCATTGACAATACAATAATTAGAGACTTCGTTATTTTAGGCTTCGCTTGGAAATGTTATTTTTTGGGACAAGATTATATGATGAATTGCGATAAAGCCGAAATGACACTGAAAAACCATTTAAACACCATGCAACACCGAAATGCAGGTTAATACACAATGAAAAAACAGAAATGCAACAAAAAATGAAATGTCAGCATATTTAATCAAAACTCAGATTACAAAAACCTAATGTTGTTAATATATTAATTCCAATGAGTATCAATTATTTAACATGGAGCTAGTTACCAAAATGTATGTACTAAATTGATTGAAAAAAATTGCTGTTTTTTATATTGCAGCTGCTATTAATAAATAATTTTTACATTACGGCATTGGTAGGTACATTTTTCAAGCGCACATACACTTGCTGATTTATTTTTATTGTAGTTAGACATAATTGTTACAAATTATTATATTGTAAATGTGCATCATGTATCAGTCTTAATTACACTTTATTGGTGAAGTAAGTATCATTGAACAAATAAACATATTTTTTTAGAGTGTTCTATCTTTGTGTTTTAAAAACAAAACTATCCCAAAAAATAAAACCATTCAATCTTATCTCTAGTTATTTGTTTATTCAAACACCATAAATGTTTGAAACAGAAGAGAGTGGACCAATTATTTACTAAGACAATATGTGAAATTTTTTAAAAATATTTTTTAATGTCTTGTTAACAATATAGGGCATTTATATAAAGTATTTTTGTTACAAAACTTTGTTTTTTTTGTCGTAATAAACGGTAAGACAGCCTATTTAATAATTTTGTTTAGCTAATTACCCTTAATACCCATATCATCCGGATTTGCGATAGTCCGAATTGCCTTTGGTCCCAATTGCCCGGACAGACGAGTTTTAACTGTACCTTCTTAAAGAACCTCGATAGCTTAATGATCCTTTAAGAGTGCGTCTTCAAGGATGTCAAACAGTGTTGTTTGCCTCAATAGTTGCAACGATCCTTTCAGAATCGCCGGTGCAGCCTTTTGTGAAAGCACGAATCTCTTGCGTCCTTCATTCATGCTTGTGACCTTTCTTTAATAGAAATGTGAAGATAGTATGCTGTCGAACCAGCGAACTGCCGTTCAAATATTTTATGTGTGTTTATTATTGTGAAATGATCAAATTGATTGTATGTAAATCGCTAATAAAAAAATAAAGGCCGAATTTTTTAAGTTATACTTATTTAGGCCCGTTATGAAAAAAAATTATGAGAATTAGTTTTTACTATACACACGCGCGCAAAATGCAACAAAATTTTCACAGGATGTAAAAAGACTACATATAAATAAAAATTGTCTATGTGTATTTAATCATTAACATTAGTGACTGTAATTGAATACTGGTCCATATCATTAAAAACATTTATTTATTCTGAATATTATTGATAGAAATTATATGTATATTTTTTCAAGTTTTTATATTTGATGTTATGTTATCGTATTTATTATTTATTTGCATTATATATTGTAACATTATAAGTTAATAAATATTTAAAATTAATAAATTAGAATAAACATTCAGCATATTTATTTCTATTCATTTTTAATACTGAGTATTTAAGTTTAATGTTTAAATTTGATTGAATGTCTTCTTTCCCAACCGTATTTATGATATCACTGTAGTCATTTTATTATTTGTTTATATTAATTACCTGCATGCTATAATAAAGTGTTTTTTTTACTACCCCATGTATAACTTCGAATACGCGTACATAAAGTACACGCACTCATTTTTTTTTTCTTTCATACTTTGATTTGGTGTTACGTGGAACGAACCCTGACATCCCTTCACGACTAGTTCCTCACTAAAGGCTCGGTCAAGGCTGCGCCAGGCGAGGTCGCAAATTCGCGAACGGCCCGAGTTGGCAGAACGCGCGTGAAAGGGAGACGCGCGGAAGTGACGGGTCTCTCGCGCGAGAGGCAAGACCCGAGCACTGAGAGGGCTCTCAGCTGTGCGGTTGGGGTAGCTGGGAGGGGGAGGGTTGATTCCCGACGCAGCTCCGCCTCATCTGTATTCCGCGCGTCGACGGGCGGGCGACATTAGACCAGCGTCGCTCGCGCCCGTGGGGACCGTCCGCAGTGCGCACAAGCACACGCACACGCACACGCACAAGCACAAGCACGGCGCACGGCCGCACACCGCGCCACAGCTGCGGGGCTCCTCGCAGCTCCTTGCAGCGGCTTGCGAGGACCAGGAGGGGACGTCCGGGCTTTCATTCCATCTCCTTTTTATTCATTGGCAAATTCATACTACAATCAAATTATGTGTACAAATCGGCTACATTATTAGATGATTTTTATGTATAAACGAGCTAATACCCGGCAAGCGTTGCTATGAGTCTTAATTAATTTTTTTCGTAATTTGTTTGAAGTTTGTACACATATACAAAACATACATGTCTCTCTATATATCTCATTATATTTCTCTATATATAAATCTTTATATATCTCTCTACCTATTTCTATATCTCTATATATTTCCGGCCATATCCCTCCCTATCAATATATCTCTCTATATTACTATGTATTAATGTTTCTATCTATACCTCAAAATATTTCCCTATCTATATGTCTCTGCATCTCTCTATACTTATATCTATATATCTTCCTTTTTCTATCTCTAGCTCTCTGTTTATATATTGCTATCTATATATTTATCTGTACAAAACAGAAGACGAACAAATAATATTAATTTAAATATATATTTGTTCTGATCTATATTTTTATTTTTTTTTTCTGTAAAGGTTTGACATCTATATGAATACTAGCTGCCCAACCCGGCTTCGCACGGCTATACTAATGGAAAAAGAATTATGCCACATCTCCCATTTACAGTAATGGTAAATAATAAAAAATTCCGTGAAAATTTATTACAATGCTGTATAATGTACCGATGGTTTCCCGACTCGTGCACGCAACATAAAACTGATGTACCCGTACTTCGCTACGGCAGTCTACAGGCAGATCACTCTTGCGCCGCTCATAATACATGCCCCTCGTTGTGGGTACGCCACTGCCGCGCGATGCCTGTTGCCATGGAGACGCAGAAGGCATGAACAATGCAAAATACTGTTCTCATGCAGACAAAGTACCCACTGTTGCCTGGTTTTAACCACCTATGCTATGGGATCTAATTTTCGGAAAATGTCATCCTGCGTAACATAAGGAACATTACTGTGAAGTTTCAAGTCTGTAAAATATATATACTTGAAAAAAAAGGGCAATTTTTGATATTTAAAGTACTTTCAAAATTTCAACGGTGATGAGGACTGCACTAACAATGAAATAGCCGTTGCCATAGAGACGAATGAAGCATCAACAAAGCAACAGCCGTTGCCATGGTGATTTCCTACCAAAAACTGGAAATAAAAAAAAAATTAGGGGTGGACTACCCCTAACATTTAGGGGGATGAAAAATAGATGTTGGCCGATTCTCATAGATACCGGATAAGCACAAAAAATTTCATCAAAATCGGTCAAGCCGTTTCGGAGGAGTATGGCAACGAAAACTGTGACACGAGAATTTTATATATTAGATATACATAAAAATTGGATGTTGGTATATGTATGACGTCGATAAACTCCAACACCGTTTGACCAATCGCAATGAAAGATGGCACATCGAAGTGTTTTTTCATGGAGAAGGTTTTTATGCTATCCAATTTTTTTATAACTAGCCGCTAAATGGCGCTGCATCACATCAACTTATAAACCTTTCAACCGTTCGCCATGAAAATTGGTATACATAGATATTTAAACACGAAGAATATTTTGGCAATATCCATGTAATTTCTCTATGTCCACCACACTGTCATATAACGCTATCCTTTTTTAATTAACTCGCGGACAATATATCACCGTGTTCAGCCCGGGCAACGCTGGGTACTGCAGCTTGTAGATTATAAAACACGCGCGTATTCTAATGCCAATTTGTGTCAAACTTTCAAAACAATCGGTGAAGAACTTACTGAGATTAAATATTTTGAAGAAAGAGCATTTACTTTTTTAATTTATATATATGTCACATAAAAATTTTATATGTTTAGCATAAGTTCGGCCAATTTTTTTAGAAATGATCACATTTTGAAAACACCACATAAAACTCCCCTTATTCTCAAGATAATCTTGTGCACGCCACTGGCTCCATTACATGTCTGAGTGTTTTTAGTATGTAAATGTATATATGAATAATTTGTCCATATTATTGGTGGCAATCGTAAGTAAAATGTTATACCATTATTTGGTTTCGATAACTGGTATATGGTACTATCGTTCACTTCTTTTAGTTTTAATTTTGATAAAGGTTTTTAGAAATTTTGATATAGGGGTCAAATATAAAATTTTTACCAAACTATTGTTGTGCAACTTTAATTATTGCCAAATGTTAGTTTTCTTTTCTTTTAGTGTAATTTGATATGTATTATTTATGATTTAAGTCTTGTAGACGAAATATTAAATGTATAGTTACAGTAGTAACCACATTGTGCCAGAAAGTGTGTCCAGAGTGTCATCAATACGCGGAAGGGTGTAGCTATCATTTTTGGTGATGCTATTCAGCTTCCGGTAGTCCATACCGAATCTCAGTTTGACATCCATCTTTAATTCCAGAACAACCTGGGATGGCCGCGGACTCGCTGATGACTCTCTTACCCCACTCTTAGTCATTTCTGTAACTAGACTAGGTTCGTTTTTCCAAGGTCAGTATCCCCCAGGGAGAACACATCTTGCTTTTTTTCCCGCAGAAAAGCAGTAACTTCTTCTGCTTCTTCAGGAGAAAGGTTCTCCTGAGATCGCTTTAATAACTGATCTAGTCCTGGACTCAGTGGTTGTAGAGTGTACTCATTAGGTGGATTAGCTTCACACTGGGTTACCCAAAGGACTGGTCCACAGCTTTGCTTCAAAACCTTAATTTTTGACTCGAGGTTGGCAACCCTTACTTGCAAAATCTCACCAACCTTGGTAATGCTGCGGCCAAACAGTAGTCTCTCCAGTCCTATTGTCACATCCGGCTCGATGATGTAAGTCATGCTGCCCCTAGGGTCTCCCTGTATTTAGGCTGCTACTATCTGCTCATTATTGGCCGGAATTTGGACAGTTTAGTCGAATACTTTAATGGACACTTATAATTGTTTGGGCGTAAATAATGCTACCTTTTCCCCTCTGATTCGCAATGCCTGACTTTCCATGTAAAGACCAAATCCATATTGATTCTTAATTTTCATTACCAAGATTACCTCATCATTAAAATCGGCATCAAATCCACAAATTGTCCAAATATCTTTATTTACCTTAAAAACCAGCTGTCCATGCCCAGGTGATGTGTTTCCAGTTGCTGTTTTCAGTTTGTATGGGAGTGTTGTCCTCAGCTATTCCTTTTTTTTTTTTTTTTTTTCATTTTTCATTTCATTCTTCATCCTTTCTTGTCCACTTTTCATCCCCTCCTGGATATTCTCCAGTTTCTCCTGGTTACTTCTTCATTTCCTTTAGGCTACTCTCCATATAATTTTTCATCTCAGCTAAAAGACTAAAAGTGTCATTACGTTCTTAAGTTCGTTGGCAGTCATATTCCTCGTCTACGTACACTATCAGTCTAACTGTAACTTATGTATTTTTAACTACACTTACATTTCACCCACGACCTAGCTTAAAATACTACTCAAAAATAACACTATCATTGTTACACTGAACACAAAGTAACTACAGTTCTTAAAACTAATTTTATTCTCACATAGTTGAATTTTCTTTTCGTATAAAGATTAAAAATTTTTTAAAATTTATTTAAAACTGAACTCTAAAATATTAATTAGCGCTATCTATACTTCTGACACCAAATGTTACGGGTAGGAAAACAGGTATGAAAAGGATAGCCGAATAAGTTACATTTTTATATGTTACTACTATTTACACTATTAATTACGTTACATAGCTGAAAACTGCTGTCCACAAATTAATCACTCATTTAGTGCACAGTTCACTCTCCCCACTGGAGCTCGGCTCCACAGTGGCTCTCCCTACTGCTCGTATCGTACCTCGCATCAAAGTCCCAAAACACTGTCTCGCGCTACTCACTCGTTCATCGAACACAGCACAGTCCCGATGCACCAGTCTCCGCACACAAAGTCCGTCGCTTGTCGTCAGGTTTTCGCTCGCCGAGGGGTCACTCGCCCCCATCACTTCACTGCCTCGGAGGCCGGCGTCACCGTTTTTATACCCTTCAGCCCCTTCTGGAATGGCCTCGCACAATCTTTGAGGTGTCGCGTCATCAGATTCGATTTAACACCCGAAGCTTCCAGAACAATGGCGTACTAGTTATGCCACTTCATGCAGGTGGGGCTCTTGGAAAGTGCCGAATCCTCCAGAGACCTGTGGAAGGGGAAGCGGGAGTGTAGGAGGGGTAAAAGGTGTCATTGCTAATCCGATTAGGCATGTGACGGTAATGGATCGCATCTCGCTTACAGGCCAGTACGTAGGCTGGTTGGCTAGCTGGCCTGCCTCGTTGACCCGCGTCCACGATCCTCGTAACAATACTATGTACAAAATTTCATTCCTAAAAAAAGACAGTGAAAACTCTCATTTTATGTAGCTTTTCGCGGTCTATTTATTTACATACTAAAACTAAAACTTAAAGCAAAAGTGTCATTGAAAATTGCAGTGGTTCGTCGCTCGTATGTATTATTAGGGACCAGAAAAATTCGCGGGTTCAGTGACCGCTAGGATGGACTCCACAGTTCTAAGTATGCTCTGGTATATGTCACCCGCTCGTTATCTGCTGTCTCGTGAGACGTCCCAACGTAAGTAGGCTGTGGTTCGTTTCAGATTCGGTTGAGTGTTTCACATTGGCCCAGAGTCCCTAAGATGAGTTGTACGCCAATAGAAGTAGAATCATTGGGGTATAACTATTTGAGTTTTAGCCTATCGCAGAATGAATCCGCAAAATTTTCCCGGTCTCTGTGTCAACACCCGGAGCTCTTCGCGCCGTTTGGCGGCTCAGCCATGAATTCAGACGTGCTCGGATTGGTTGAAATGCATCCAGTGGCGAGGCGTGAGGTTTACATGAGGGAAAGCAACAACTTCGTTCACCCCAAAACACGGGGGAGGGGAGGGGGGGACCGGGGGCCCTCCCCCGGGAAAATATGGATTTAAAGGTACAAAAGGGTGCTATTTAAGTAGTTTTCTTAACTGAACATTGACTATTCCACAGGTAGAAAAATTGACATTTTTTTTTAAATTATAAACTATTTTTGTAAAATAATAATGTTTGGCATACATTATTCTGATAATAAAATACCTACTCTACATTATTTATATACTAAGTGGGAGTGTAGTATCATCGATATCTGGTACAAAATATATAAACAGACAACACATGGCAAAGTAAGTATTTAAAATAAAGAGAAGAAGCTCATAAAAATGTACTAGAATAGTAAAAATTAAATGTTGGTATTTTTTGTACCAACACAAAATAAACTATCTTCATACGTGATCAGAAACTCTGTTAACTGGTACGTGGTTATTCACAGTCACTCCAGCGAGATTGCAACTCTCGAGCTAGGATCCCGTATCCGCCACCCGCGGGACGCGGTCGGTAGCAGTTGGCACTGCTAGGCCGCCTCCCGTACGCCCACAAATCCCCCACGCACTGCCAGCCTTTGGTTACCCAATAGGGCGCAGGGAACTCCCAGCCAAAAGCCCGCGAGAGAGATGCGCGCGCCCCGAGAGACGACCGCCGACTGAAACGCGACCTTGCCACCTGCCCTGCCGAACTGTGGCGGACATAGCCGAAGTAGTCGGCGGAAGAATTATACCGTCTGCTTCGGCCATGTTCGCTTGAGTTCGGCAAGAAAGCGCTACCTTCGTAGCTTCTACCACGTGTTTTTACAGCCAATCCCCTCCCTGAACCTTTGTACCATTTCCCGAAAGGAAACTACTGCGGCAGCCTTCCTGCTGAAAGCGGTTCTACCAGCGCTTCTAAACCTAGCAACGCTTCTAAAACAGCATGTTTTGTGTGTCGACGAGTTCTTTTCTTATAGCGCACAGCGCACAGTATTGGGTCCCAAGAAGATAATGTAAAAAATACGTACACCTAACTGCACGAGCCAAAGTAAAATACTATTCTGAATAAAATATTTATTTAAAAAATACATTGTCTGCAAACTGCCTGGGCAAGCACTGCTTGCCTTGCTTGCCCTGACGAGACGCCACTGAATGCGTCGTGCCACGTCGTCATACACCGCGAGATGCCGTGGGAGGTTATCCGGAGACAGTGGTAGAGGGATAGGTGGGAGGGAGGGGGCGAACATAAATCGCAGCGTTGTTCCGACTGGTTTACGCGTCGAGGGAGGGGCGGCATCCAGCCGCACCCCTCCCCCCCGTGGCCCGCGCGAACAAAGCGCCCGGTGCAGTCGCGGGCCGCACAAAGCACGGGTGGTCATGAAGCATGCAAGCGCCATTGTCCGCGCCTCGCCGCCAGGGGAGCTGCAGTCGCCCGTCGCTGGTCCGGCCCCGGCCTGTAGTAGTGGCCTGCTCGCCTTCTTTCGTTGACGACCGTGAAGTTTCACTTATTAATTTAATAAGCTGTGCAATAAATGATTGGTTACGCCAACACCGAGCCAACAAATCTGAAAAGAAAAAAAAAACTTTTACCAAGGAAAAAAATTGTTGGCCATTTGTTGGTGTCGTGAAATCTGATCGCGATTTGTACATACGAGTTTCAATGCTACAACCTGCAAGTGTGATAATTTCCTCATTAGTACCTATTTTTTGGTGCATATTTATTTTCCAAATATTTTTTTAATTAAAAAATTTCTTTCATTTAGTTTTTTTCTAATTTAAAGCAAAATAAATATAAGTTGAAAAGCAAGAAATTAAACAGCAATAGTTTTTTTTTTAAATCAAGCCTTTAGATATATTTGCAGTTTAGTACTTTTACTTATTTAATTTTGAAGATGTAAATTTATTCGCCAAAAAAAAACGCGTAGCTCTGGAGAGCTTCGATCTGAGACGCGTGCGACGTGCTGTCGGCGACTGCTCGTTGTTTCACGCCTTCGCCGCCGGGAGCGCTGTCGCGCGGAGACCGCCCGGGAGAACCTGGCTGCCTGCTTCTGCTTCCAGACTTCGCCGACCTCCGTAGCGTAGTCAGATGCACACCGGCTTACGGTGCGAGGGGTCCTGGGTTAGAGTCCCGGGTAAGGCATGGGTGTTAATTTACATACAGAGAATTGATTGCTGACGATATGATAAGGTCTCGGATATGGACAAAGTACCCTCTGGCTGTTGGTGTAACACTGAAGGCCACCCTAATTGAAAAAAATAAAAAAAAGTTTCCAAACTTCGTGGAATAAGCGTTGTCCTCCACGTAGGAGCGAGATCAAAGGAGCGCCGGAACTTACCAACAGAGCGAGTGCGGCGCCTTAGTGCGCGTCGCGGACACGAAGCGTCGGGCGCTGTTGTAGGGCCACTGATTGCGTCGACCAGTCGTTTTAACACACAAAAAATTACGAGCGTAACGGTACTATCCAACCCGATTTCGACGTGACAACGTCTAATAAATCGATGAACGCCGACTGCACGCACGAAAAAGGATGATTCATTGTACCGTTACGCACCTTGTCCCGTTACGCTCATTGTACGCTTGCGCCGCATCTATCTCTCTTCCACTCGATTGGAACAACCATCGATTTGACTTTTTTCGAGGCACATTAAACTTGAAACACTCCCATTCGTTTCCTACTTTTCCTATCATCGTCCTGTCCTTAAAAGAATAACACAGATTGGAAGAATTTAAATAGCAAACATGTATAAAAGTTATAGTTAAAATAATCTCTTCGTTAAAGTAATGAACATATTTGAATTAATTAATGAGTGCAAATAATAGTAAATTTATCAATTAAATTGTAGATTTCATTTCACTCCTTCTTTGTATCCATACAAAATAGTTTTAATTCAATAAAAATGATTCAATTTTATTCATAAAAGTATGCAATCATTTCATCAATGTTTTGTTATGGCGTTGTCACTTTAAACTATCGTCCGTAAACCGACTTTACAGACAACCAATTTTTTTTTCTTAAGAATCGGCAGTCACTAAATCAGAGGGTGGTGCGTGTGCTGTGCGTGGACTAACTGTTGACCCAATAATTTAAATTTTGGACTTAAATTCCTGTTTTGAGTTTAAACTATTTGATACTTAACTTTGTGAACTTAACCGTTTGCCAGCTTTTTCCTCGAAGCTTCTTGCGAGGAAAGAGTAAAATGCCCCTCCAACCCTGTGTAACTTTGTCTGTATGTGAACATTAAATTGGACCCGATGATGTACAGGATTCGGCGTACTAGTTTGTCCGAGGCTTAGATATGCCGTTTTCTATATTTTTTAAGTAAATTTATATGTATAGAAACACGTAAAACTTTAAACGTAATTGGGGGGAGGGAGGGGGACATTTACTTTTTGATTTTGAGTTCCGTACCAGTGTAGGCCTACTAGTGCAGGTTTTCTGTTTGGAATACATAACGTTTCAGCAAGAGTAAAGTTACTTACATCTGAACATTTGCCTTACGTTGACGCAAAAAAAAAAAATTTCGCGGACTAAGTTAAGGGTGACGTTTCATCAAGAGGCTTAATAAATTTGTTGCACTTCAGCCCTTAGTCTGCTATAGAGTTTTTGAAGAAATATTTTGAAATGTCTTTTATTTTGCAAGATACTGAATCTTCAGCGGATGTTTTGAACGTAGTTGTGATGAAATGAAAGCCCCGAACTGTACTGTTACGCTACTTTATTTTTTTTGCCATGACCGAGTGTATCTCTTGACGCGACGATAGTATTTGGAAGAGAACGTATTTTTTGTAAAAATATAAATATACTTATTTTGTTATATTTGTATAAGTCAGTATTTAACCTTGTCAATAGATGGCGTTTCTCTGAATTTGTAACGCGTTATCTTTTGGTTTGTCCGTCACGTCTTACCTAGAGGTTACCTGCCTTCCCACAAAATTAACCTGAAGATTGGCGTCGTCCTGGTTTTGCTGATGTGTAGCCTTGATGTGCCGAATTGTGGAATCAAAATTTCCCGTGTTTAAAGTGTATGTCCTATATACTTGAAACTCGGTGTTAATGTTTCTTATATTATAATGTGTTTAGCCCGGGCAACGCCGGGGTACTTCAGCTAGTGATAATATAAAAACGAAAGTGTTTTTGTCTGTTTGTCCTTCTTTAACGCAGCAACGGAGCAACGGATCGACACGATTTTTTTGCATATAGATAGTTTAAAGACTGGAGAGTGACATAGACTACATATAATTATGAAATTCAATTCAAAGGGAGTCATAAAGGGTTATATTTAGTTTTGTAATAGAAAATCATAGGAGGTAGGTCATAGACACACAAACAGTGAGTTTGCGTCATTTCTCTATTTCCGCCACACGGTCATATAGTAAAGTCTGGCAACTTCCTAATCTTCTCCTTGGTGAAACCCATCCGCTCGGTGAAGCTCGCGGCTGCTAGCAAAATAAAGGCGCTAATAACAGTTTAGTTACGAGCACACACATACACACACACGCACTTTACATTGCAAATTGACACACCAAATGTACTGCGCGGTGTTGTGTATTGTCGCAAACTGCAAGTCCGAGGAAACTGAAACCGCGTTTGGCGCGACATCTGTTGGGTGGACCCACAACTACTAGCAAAAAAAAAAAAAAAAAAAAAAAAAAAGCTGGATGGACGGGTTAAACTCAACTTTTTAGGTTTACAATATTAATTTAACTACTTGACGACTACTTACTTGATAACAGAAATTTAATTTATTTTTTCCTAACCTAACTTAAAAATTATTTGTGTTTGGGAGGGGTCCGGTTTAGGGAAAGACTCTAAGTGCGTCTCAGGCCGAAGCCTATACGCTCTAATCATGCAGGGTTTACGCCATGCGGGAGAGGAAGCATGCATCACGTGCTAGGAGGGGGATTGGCCAGCCATGGCAGCAATTGGCGCCATGACTAACTCCGCTCACTGACTATTCTAGACTAAAAACTAGATAAGTTGGGCCCAGGTAAAACCTGCATAGACACAGGGAAAACCCTGGGCACTTACATGCGGGATGCAAAATTTCATGCATTATTGACAAGCAGGTTCATTACAGGAAACAGAAGGATGGTTCCGGAAGAGGAGTTGGACAGAGTAGAAATAAACTACTCAGCAAAGGGCGGGAAACTTGTACACTGCTGTCCGCTTTGGTTTGGATGGCGCAGGTTGTTTTCGGGGGCGACATTTTTTTCGTTTCCCGCCAGGCTGCCAGCCTGCCTAACAAAAATTCAAACAGTGCGAGAAATACTTAATGCTGTTTTATAATTAAATAAACATGTTCTATATAAATTAGTAGGAGATTAAAATTTTTCTGGTATGCTACACCACACAATATGTGGTTATTAAAATATAATGAATTAAGTTTCACTGGTTTTGTTTGCCTGCTAATACCTCGTGCATTACATCTCACAATTAGTGAAGCAATGTTAGCAATATATAATTTTTTTAATTTTCTATTGTTGTTGTTAATAGCACAGAGGCTAACATAATCACATAAAAATAAAACATAGGTTTTATACATCCAATACTGACAACATTATAACATCGTATACATACAAAATCACCTTGGTATACATATATACACCATCCGACTTATAAGTTGGTATTCAAGTCATTGCTGTCTTTTGCATAACAAATAGTTTCGTAAGTGTTTCCTGAACATTTTTAAACGTGGACATTCTCTAATGTAAACTGGCAAATTGTTGTATTCCTGGAGACCTTTAGCATAGTTTGACTGTTGAGCTGAAGCAGTCCTCCTATATTGCAAATGGAACTTATTGCAATTACGTGTGGCATAAGAATGCACATTTGAATTTTTTTTCTAACCAATTGCTTAAATATTTTGGCAAGTCTCCAATGTTAATTTTAAATGTAAAAATCATACCATTGTAATAAAGAAATCCACGGACACTTAGCAAACACAATTCCTCTAGCATAAAGTATTTACGAAAGCTGCACTCTGGTGGGTGGGCTCGGAACTGCTGGACTCACTGTCGGCGCAGTGCTGCTCCAGGCCGCACTGCGCGCAGCGGTGCGGAGCCGCAGGGCCGCAGGGACAGCCGCCCTCGGGCACGCAGCACGCGCAGTCTCCCCCCGAGCCGCGGGAGCCGCAGCCGCAGCCGCTCGACGCCTGCGTCCACAGGTCCACCTGGCCTGCGAGCACACGGAGCACACGGAGCACCATCTGTCGGCTGGGCGCGTCACTGCCGCGTGCGCTACCAGTTTCACTTCATTTTTGCTTGAGTGAATACTCAGCATACAGTATTAATATCAATACATTTATATTATCAATTATTTAATTCAATAAAATAATCGAGTAAATTTTTAAACTCATAATTAAAATCAATAAATATGTTGAATGTTTATTCTCATTTTTCAATTTTAATTAAGTTTTAAATACCCGGGAAATAAATTATACATACCTACACCTACATGAATACAACTGAAAACGTTTATAAACACAATTATAATACTAATATTCACAATAAATAAATGTTTTTTTTTATGGATATGTACCAGTATTCAATGTCCGTGACTATGTAAAGTATAGGATTTAAAAGCACATATAGGTATAATTTTTATTTGTATGTAGCTTTTTTTTTTCATCCTGTGAAAATTTCGTTGCACGGGCGCGCGCATCGTAGAAATTCACTCTCATCATTCTTTTTCATAACACGCCTAAAGCCCAAACTTCAAAATATTCGGGGTAGAGGTTCCAATCCAAAGTTCTAGGTTTATAATGTTAATTTAACTACTTGACGACTAATTTCTTAGCAAAAAAGAGAGTTAAACTGTGTGATACACACATAATGCTCGTTTGTATTACATAAATAAGGCAAGTTCTTTATAAAGGAACAGGAGATGCAAAATATCTCGTACGCCACACTACAAGGACGTAGCTGGGCGGAGGGGGCAGGTTCACGGGGTACAAACCCGTCCTTTCCAAGATTAAAAAAAAAAGTCAAGACATAATAATAAAATCACAGCAACTTAGTTACTTATATAAAATTACAGAGATATTATTTTGGAATATATATATATATATTGTAATCCTGTTATCCTTAATGGGCTACAGTAATGTATTTATGTATTTCCTCCCCATTTTAGCCAGGCATGCCTCATGCACAGAAGCGCCAGGGATTGTGTTTCCAAGCAGTCTAAATTTAATGCCGGTTTGCACCAACACTTGACGTGAGTGTTTCACGTATTTAATAACACACACACACATATATATGATTTTTTTTATCGTAATCATGAAACCATTGTCTTAAGAAAAATAATTACAAACAAATATGTGTAGGCGTTTAAGTTCTAAAGTCTCGTATTGCCTGAAATTTAAGAGTGATAGTCAATTTTCTAGTAAAACTTTGACTATAAAGAAAAAGTTCTCATTAAGAAACTGATTAAGATGGTTATACATCGGACACCCTCCTCCACAAAATCCTGACTACGGCACTGCACACCATAAAATACGCGGCTATTAAAAGGAAGTGAATTAATCATCACTGGTTTGTTTGCCTGATTATAGCTTATGCATTGCTTCTCACAAGCAATGTTGGTACCTAACTAGGTCTCGGTCTCTGCAGTTAGAGTTTCTCCCCTCACGCGAACATCAAGTCACCACCGCGTCGACACCCGGGTGAAGCCATTTGGCCTTGTCTCCACGCCCGCACGGACTTATCAGTCGGAACTGATGGACTGACAAGCTGGTGGCTTCCCATCAAATCCGACTGCGGGCTCGGGACCACTCAGTCCGAACTGTCGTATGCAGAAACAGCGTCTCGCCAGTCCAAACACTCGGTCGTGGCAAAAAATAAAGTAGCCTAACAGTACAGTTCGGGGCTTTCATTCCATCGCAACTACGTTCAAAACATCCGCTGAAGTTTCAGTATCTTGCAAAATAAAAGAAATTTAAAAATACTCTTTGGTTAGTTTGATATATATATATATTTTCCTTTTTCTAACCAAAAGTGTATGTGCAGTTCCAACATCCAACGTTTCTTCCATATTCTACGTTGAAACGATACATCCAAAAGCAACAACAACCACAAGACTAATCGTGTGAGGGGAAGACTGTCAGTTCGGACTGAGCAGTTCTAACTGTGTGTTGGACTGATTGTGTGTGCAGGGACCTTCCATAAGGCTCACACCTCTGTATCGACGAAGCGAGCTTGCCCTCTGACCCTGTCAGCTCGTACACACGCCACCTCCAGGTACCAACATTCTCCGACACGTCGACACATTCGGAGAAGATCCCTAAGAACGGCAAAGACTGCGCCCTTCAAATTCTTCTGCACGAAACTCACCGACTACAATTATTATTTGTGTGTGCTACCGCTACCATCAACCACGCCTGCATATGCGTTCGATATAAACTTTAAAGGTAAATTTGAGAGGGGGGAGGGGAACAAACAATAAACCGTTTTGAAACAGTTCCCGAAACGGAATAAAGACACATTTTTATAATCGCCACCTGGTAATAAATAATGCCGCGTTAACACAAACAGAAGAATATGTTCAGGGAAATGCCGGCAACTGGAACCGTGGCAGTGCTTCAGCGCCGTGAACACAGTGTTGCAGTGTTTTACGTTGCGTGTTGTTTACTGCGGTGCCGGCGGTTTCCCAACTACGTGCGAGAGCTGAACTTCACCGTTGACTAGATTTCGCGGTATTCCTTACAACCCAGGCATCCACAGTTCAATGGATCGAGCGCACGTCGTTCCAACTTGGCGCATTAGCAGATTGTGCCTGGCTTCACACCTGGAGCTGCGTTCCGTTCACGGGCGGAGCGTGATCCTCCACGTGTGTTACGTACCGCAGCCAGCGGCGGGTCTGGTCTTGCGCAAAATACAGGAGGGCGGTGTAGGGTGGCTGAGCGGCGAAATTACGGCGCGGCAGCCTCGGGGCTCGCTTTTAACCCCTTCGAGCATGCACAGAAATCCCCCCCCCCTCCATCCCAACCCCCCTCCACAAGCTTAATTCATCTCCTTCATTAAAACTTGGAGCGGGGAGTCGGGGCGCTGCGGCTGCGGTCTAATATTCTAACTGGCGCTTTTGCTCGGAGGTGGTTTAACGCATTCGCCTACCTGGCGAAAACTTCGCCGCAGATTTACTAAGAAACATTTTTCTTTTTTTAAATATATTTAGAAACTTCTAAACTATCTTGGGACTACTGCGGGAATTTTTTTCTTGTGTCCCCTAGTGAGAGCGTTTCTTCTAATTTTAAGCACCTTTCGCTGCAATTTCGTTACACTTCTGACAAAAAAAAAAAAAAACGCGCGTAGCTCATTACATGTGATAGAAATGAAACTTCATTGGCAGTTCAAACCTCGACCCGTAAGTATATCGTAAGAAGTAAAACGGCAGAGAGAGAGAGAGAGAGAGAGAGAGAGAGAGAGAGAGAGAGAGAGAGAGAGAGAGAGAAAGGAGTCAATTTTCTTTAATAAACATAAATAAAAAAAATTATTACTCCAAAATAACTGCTCAGGATATCAATAATTAATGATCAATCAATAATGATAATGATACGATATATATTACGCACTATTGAAATAATCACACCATAGAATGTTATATTAAGACTTTCAGGACCCTTACTATAGCATGAAAGCAATTCTTACTACAATTTATATTTATATTTATTTATTTTATTCTATACCACGTTTATAATTTACTTAGTATGTATTATTCAGCATAATCATTCACACAATTTAATAAAAAGATAAAACAGCTCGGAGTTTTATTAATTTTCATTTATTTTTCAAGTATTTTTTTTTTAAAAAAACTAAGTTTTTCTATTTATTAGTATTTTGATTAAAATTAAAATAAATAAACACGGATTAAGAAAATTTTTATACTTACTTCAAAATAACAACTCAGGATATCAATAATTATTGATTAATCATATTGATTAATTAACAATAAATATTATTCACTGTTAAAATACTCACACCATAAATACAATATGTTTAGTAAATATCAAAGCTACAATTATTACATTAGTTTTTAAATTATTTTTATTATGTATAGGTTAGATGTGATCGAGGATTCTAATAGAGTGATTTTGTAGTTCTGCCTTATCATTGAGTTATAGTGCAACAGATTCTGCCACTAGGCTACATAGATATACTGCAATGCATTCATTAGGCATTGATAGTTTTCTGCCATCGAATGAATGAACAATGACAACATGTCCGCCGCTCCGCGATAAACGGCACGGACCTACCTCACGGTTATTCTTTACATTATAACTATATTGCCATAAAGTTGAAAGAAAAACAAATAATATTCTACGCTTGGGATTTGTTTAAACATTTTTTAACCAGCATATTATTTGCTGGACTTAACATATTTACACACTCGTGGGCTTATAATTAAAATTTGGTGTGTGATTTAGTTAAGCAAATAATAATAATCATCCGTTAAAAATAATTACCCTATCAAACTAAAGCGTGAAAATTATTATACCAAAAAATATATTTAGTTACACAGCTAAAACAATATTTATATAACACTGTTTAACAATACTGATTTACACAAGTAAATAAAATAATACGTACTTGAAATAACGACATTTTCTTGCTAATATGGCCCGTGGTGCGGTGCACAACAATAAGCTCAAACCCCGCTGTGTTGCTTCCTGCCCAAACACTCCCTTACTAGATGCCAGCAAGTCGGGTGGCGTCAGGCGCAGGCGGGTCCCTACCGCCGCGACCCGCCTATCCCTGCAGCATGGCAGGGTTCAACCTGAGCCGCACGCCGCCACGTGGGGTCCGCTCATGGCATCGAGGCAAACGGGTTCTTTGCACCGTTCGCAACCTATTCTTTGTCCTTTTAGCGACAGAAACAATGTTTCACGAAAACGTTGCATTAAAATTCGATCTTGAAATTTTACTCCCATTGCGCCCAAAGAAATTTAATTTAAAAAACTTTTTTTTTCTTGGAGATGAAAATTAATGAATACAATTCTTCTACAAACCACTAGGGTTCAAAATAACCAAACTGGTAATATTATAGTTACGATTTTTTTTATTATCAGTGGTTGGAAAGTTAAATAACTGTATCATAAACCATCGTCGCGTTTACTTTCTGGGGCCGAAGCGGTAACCCACGTGGGTAACAATAAACCGAGCTGGAATTTTTTTTTTTACTTCATTAAGACAAGAAGACGCTAATGCTTCCCTTTCAGAGCGTCTTTTAATTTCCCTTTCTCTTCTTTTGTGCGGTCGCTAGCAGGAAGCTGCTAACGACGCCGTAATGGCATCCCTCCAGGAGGTCTTCGCTCGCCCTGAAGGTTCTCCTGAAAGGACAGCCACGTGTCCTCCAGATAACAGTCCCACTCCCCTCACCCCGCCCTCAAAAACTTGCTGTTCTGCGGCCAGCCACTGATCTCCGAGGATATGGATTCCCCCACCCCCGAGGTCTCGGAGACGTCATCCTTTGCTGGATGACGGAGTGCCGGGTTACCGCACGCGGCGAACGCTGTCCTCGGACGGAAAAAGGACGAAAAGTTCTTTTTCATCCTTCACTCGAGCTCCCGAGGTACTGGAAGATAAAGTTACCGCGGAGATTTGTAGCTGATGAACGCAACCAACAAAATCTTCGACGGATTTTTTTGGTGCCTCTTGAAGCCAAAATGTCACACACGTTTTCCGATTCATCCCAAGTTTATTCATTACTAACCACTGAGTTAGGAACTGTCAGGAGACGGCATGCTGTGATTTAGTTGAAGTCACTTACTAACCTCACCATCGCCATGTTCTTATGCTATAAACATAGCGGAAATAGTGCTTGGTAACGTCTGATGATGGTTAGTAAGTATGGATTAGAATCTCCGTAGTTACACACAACCACTTTCATTTAAAAAAAAAAGTCATTTATAACTTTTTACTCGATGAAAACACTACACTTCTTCCAATGTTTTGGGCGTCTGACCAATATGGCGCAACAATGGTTATATTTTTATTGTTGCGTGCGTATCTGTCGTTTTTTTTTTTGACACAATACGCCAAAACTATGATCCAAAATGCAAATGGATATACTTTAGACGTGCTTTTTTTTAAGTGTAAACATCTTAGCTCTTGGTTACGGCATTTGGTAGGAGTACTTTCGTGGAAATGGAAAGGAAGTTTATGAACGTAAATGTGGGAAAAATATGGCGGGCTTACATGTAGCAACATAGACACGTATATAATGATCACTTTTGTAAAAATTAAGGCACATACCAAATGTACTGTTGAGCCAAATGAAACTTTCTGATAGTAAAACTACCCTGGAATATATTTGCTTAACTAAAATAGTCATACTAAAATGTAATTCAAAGATTGAAAATACTTTATAAAATGTCATTACAATGATGATAACATAGTCTCCTTCCTAAACTCAAATTGTTCCTATAACTTAGTGGTATAACGTGCTCTTGATAACATGAAGTGACGGGGTTCAAATCTCACCACTGATTTTTGCAAACAAAATGATAATATAATAATATATATGTTTGTTGAACAATTCAAAAAGGTTAAGTTTTGATTGTACGCAGTATTTACAAATACATTACAGTCATTTAGGCAAAAATAAATTTACAAACATACTTATACTTAGTGTTATAATAAGTGTTTTCAAATGTTTTAGGTTAATATTTTAGCTATGCCATATAAGTGTAACTTATAACGTGTGCGGGAACTTTATAGTATTAACTGTTTGATAAATTTTAACAGATTTAACAGATTAATTCCTTCTCGAAAATCAAGTCGAAATCCGGGATCTATTAGACTGCAACTTTTAGTTTGAAAAATACCTGGATGATAGCGCCATGTTTGTAATGCTTTCGAGAACCAATAAAATGTTAAATATCTTTGACACCATGTTTGTCTCAACACATTTTCCCTGAAGGATAAATTATAGGTATTTTTTAAGTTGTTATTATATTTCTTTTACCGTTTTTTTTACTAAAATGAATACTTTTCATATGTGTATAATGCTTAGCGTTATTTTTGAGAATTTTACATTAAATTTGGAGTCCAAGTTTCGTATTATGAGTTTATTTTCAACACGAGAACACTTGAATTTTCTCGTTTACACATCACTGGTCAGCACTGAGAAAATTGCTCACTTTTTTTTGCCTTAAAGTTCATGCATGGAACAAAAAAAAACACGTTAAAATGTGAAAACAAAAAAAAACCACATGGCTATTTGAAGAGCAACAGAGCTTTAAGGGTTCCGCAGAATTAATTAATATTTTCGCCCTTAAGGGAGGTGTCTTCTAATGAAGTTCCCAAAAACTGAGCAATCCAGCTGCTTCTCTCAGCTCATTTGGAATTTAAAAACATATTTTCTTTCAGCTCGTCTCTCTCTCGTCTGGTTCATGTCCTCAGATCAGAAAGACATTGTTTGCGTCTATTCACGAGTGCGTATAATCGGTAGAGCTGCGTATAAAGTTGGAAGGCATTACGTTTGCTTTGTTTACCACGATGGTGGCCAGGAGTAGAAAGTATACAGAGAAAATTTCAACTGTCATATGAGGCCTATAATGCCGTGATATTATTTACAAACGTGCAGGTAATTGCAAAAAAAAACTTATTATTCAGTATCGCAACATCTCGACTAATAAAAATCTTGAATATCTCAATACGAACAAAATAAATAAAAAGTACAACAGTAGCTGCTTAAGAGAATATGCGATACTGAAGCTTAAGGTAAAGGAACTTAAAGATCGCATTGAGCTTCCGATAGTTGGGATAGCAACTCGATGCTCATAAATGAATCAAGTATTTGAGAAACAACATAAGTCACAAACAACAGATTTTACAGAAAGTGAATAAAATGTAATAGTTAATGGCATGTGGCAAAATATGTATATGTGATACTATGGATTCATTACAACATTAATTAACTTCTCTTTAATGTAAAAAAGAAAGACATTGTATTTACAACCCCCCAAAAACTATATTTAAAAATGCTGGACTTATGTTGTTTCTCAATTTCCTACATAAACTCAAAATATATTGTTCTGAAATGTGCTTTAAGGTGGTCATAATATTCCACAAAACATAATATTTATTTTCGTACACATTGTAATACTATAATTTTACTTAGAACATAAAAAAATACCAATAATTATATGAATATAAATGCATCCAGTCCCTAATGCACTAATCTTGCTGATATGAGAAAGTCTATACGATGTAGGTTTTTAGATCTACCTTTGTATATGAGGCCTACACCAACTTTAACATTGAGAGATCACATTTTAATATAAATAAGTATGCACATGTCCCTCTTCAAAATGCACTATTTGCTGATGATGTGCGGTAAAGTCTACATTGATGTGGTTAATCATCATGCTGGTTTTGCGTTACTTCTGTTACACATGTTGGCCACAAGAATAATTCATTATAGAATGACTGGCAATCTTATGTGTGTGGCAAGTAGTTTTACAACTTGCGGAGGTCATCTATTTTGTTCTGGTTGATAGGGATGCAAACTGCAGGATAGGCCATGTTTTTTGGAAGAACAAGGTCCGCAAGGGTGCAATTTAGAACCCTAAAATGGTGCTTGACAAGGGAATCAATGAATGGTCGTGCCACAAAAAGTCCAGCATTGTCACTTACATAACTGAAGTGCATGAACTGACTTGGTTTGAAGCTTGTTTTCTGGTCTCTAGGCACAGATTTTCCATAGGACTCTTGTGACAGCACATTCCTCTTAAAATACTTGGGCCACCATTGCTTGATGTCGAGAATGCTGATGGAATCTGCTATTACAACAGTGAAGAATCTCGTGCAGGATGAAGTTACAATTATCTCAACATACTCCTTGATGGTCTACACTCTGTCGTACTTCTTGATTTTTTTCTTGATTACTGAGAAATCCCTATCGCAGGGCAGGAAAGAGTGTCCTCTTATTGGGAAGTAATGTTCGATATGTCTAAAACGTTTAATATAAGTCAAAGCAGACAACATTCTGATGAATGTATGGTTCTTATTTTGTGTTCTGCAACCATCAGAAAATATGTACAACTCTTTGACTCCCTTCAATGAAGTATTCAAGAACTCCAAAACAAATTAACATACCGTCAGTTGGGGTAACATTGGCCCTTTGAGGGTAACTTTGGCCCAAGACAAAAAAAAATGTTAAACCATGTTACAACTCTTCAAAATATTTATTAAATGTGATGATACATATGTTACATATGTATCATATCTAATAAATATTTGGAAGAGTTGTAACATGATTTAACATTTTTTTTTGTCTTGTCCAAAGTTACCCTCAAAGGGCCAATGTTACCCCAACTGACGGTACCTCATTTGGCCCCTTTGTCCCAATTCCCTCATGGTACACAAAGAAAGTTGCATTGCCATCTTTGAGATTATGTATGCAGAAAACACTGATGGTAAACTGTCTAAGGTAAAACACCTCCTGGACTGGAATGCAAGGCAACTGTAAATTCTGCATGAAATCTTTGCAAATGGCTCCAAAATCACCCGTTTTATCAGCTTTGATTATCTCGCTGATTTCCTTCATTTTCGCTGAAAATTTATTAGCCCGACGCAATTGCACACATGTTTCTGCTTCAGCTACTTTCTTTGCTTTTTGGTTTAAAAAGGGGCTTTTAAGTTTTACATCCAACTCCTCACAAGTCGCACATGTATCTACCTGGGGTTGTCCAAACGACAGAGAAAAATGCTCTCTGAAAACTTTCAGATAGAAGCGATAGTTTGCAGCTGACATTTCAGGGTACTTCTCTTGGAAGAGCGAGTACATGATCTTGACGTCTAGCTTCTCGCTTAAGTAGTGGTATTCTTTGCTACTATAGTGTTATATTTAAACTGGAAAAGAGGATATATGCTGCTTAATAGCATCTATTACCAACCCTGATTTGGTATTCCTGGGATTGATTTCCCACGCATATCATGTGGACTGTTACCTTCAGAGAGCAACTTACAGAGTATACGAACACGTTCCTCAGAAATAGAATGTATGTTACAAAAAGCTGTTTTACATACTTCATGTTTTCCTGAACTCTTGATATCTCGTATACATATGTATATCCTCTAGATGGTTTTGAAAAAGCTTCCTTTGAAATGCGACGTCTACGTCGCATCACCTTTTTCGTGGAAAAAATTAATCTATGGCTATACGGGAATCAAGCAGATTGGTGATTGTGGTGTTTAAATGGGGTATTTAAGAAACAACTAAGTCCTGGACTTATGTTGTTTCTCAAATAGATAGCAACTAGAGAAGGCTATATCTATGCAATGATTGCATGGACTTACGTGGTTAGTAGTATATAATAGTATGTCCGGAAACAGGCTTCAGGCTGTGGATTGAAGATTGTCGGTCCGCCATCTTGGAATGTGACGTCACGGCGGCAAAAATTCCTCAAAATTCCTCAAAATTTCCCGTTTTAAGAAAAAATTTTCCGTTTTCGAAGGAAAAATTCCCGTTTCGAGGGAAAATTTCCCGTTTTATTCCTTAAAAATCCCAGCGGCTGAAAATTCCTAAAACTGGCTTAAGCATCCTTAACTCAAGCCAACGTTAAGCCATTTATAGGATTATGACGTCACCGCTGCAGTTTCCGTTACGCCCGCCATCTTTAAATTTACTATCCAATTTTAATGAAATAGAAAATTTTTAAAATTTATAAAAAAATTCAATTAATAAAATTTTAATAAAAAATATTTAAAAAACATACGTTAACGACACGGGGCTCGGAGTCCTCGGTTCGAACCCGATGAGGGCGAAAAAAAATTAAAATGGCGACCGATCCTTCCACCACGGAAGTCACCTACAGACTAACCTACCACCACCAATAACAAGGTCAACTAGTATGATGTCATGTCCGCCATCTTGTCTTCGTCTGCTGGTAGCCATCATCATCTTGTTATCGTCGGCGAGAGTGCGCTGACGCCATGTTAGTTTAATTCTTATCCGCTAGAGTGCAGTAATCATTTATTATTGCTGTGTCACCCGCCATCTTGTCATTTGGCCGCCATCTTGGAATCGTGTAATTATTTAGCTAGAAATTTGGTAAAAAATTCCAAAATTCATTAAATAAATCACTCATTAATTTACAGATTGATTCGATCAGTTCCAGTCCTTGGTTCGATACCCGATCGATGCAATAATGTTTAATTTGATGTAAAAAAATAATAATTTCATTATTCCATGTTCAACATTCTTAAAGAGACATTAAAACCTCTACTGTCATCATCATCCTATAAGCCATCAACACCAACATATTGGTAATTCATAATTTTAATGCTAGAGATTCGGGAAAAATTTCAGAAATCATTAAATAAATTTCCAATCAATGTACTGATTAATTAGATCGACTTAGGTCCTTGGTACGATTCTGAACGATGAAAAAAAAATAACAATTTAACATAATAGTGACAGGATCGAGAAAAAAACAAAAACAACACAAGTTCTTTCACAAACATAATATTTATTACATAATATATATTCTACTACAGGATCACTTACGAAAGCCAGCAATCTTATAATCATTTAGTTCCGCAGCGGTGTGAAATGACTAATTCTTAGCTCCAATCGGTTTATACTAGACAGAGTCCAGCCAGAACCTTTACAGACATAGTCCACCTCTTCTTGACAGAGTTTCTGGATACCGTATTTAACAGTTTGCTTCACATCGTTAGAACTGTAAATTACTGCAGCCGATGTCTTGAATGCACACTTCTTCACTTTGTCATCGAACGGATATGGCTTTCCATATATACAGTCCAACCACAAGTTATATTTCAAAGGTCCGTTTGTTGCTACATCATCAGTAAGCTGATTGATTATCTTCTGTCTGATATCATCAAGAAAATTACAAATGTCCTTTGACTCACCGAACGTATTTAGATAATAGTAGTCTTTCAACGTTCCACGAAATGCAGACTGCGCCAAGTAGAAGCCATTATCGTTCACTTGTAATGCTCCGAACACAGTCTTAGGTTTAGTTCCATGTTCAGACGTCATAACGTTCGGTTGCTGGGCATCGGTTTTCTTGCTTGTACGCTTTCGTGTCTCCAATCTAAAGCGAGGAGTCGAAATGTCGGCAGGTAGTTCAGCAGTAGGAGCACAGACTCCACCTTTACATTTTTTCGCATGATGTCGTAAACTGTCAATTCGAGTAAACCATTTAAGGCACTCATCACATCGAAACTTCATGCGAGATGGATTCTTCGTGCATTTGCTCCGCTCATGTCTTCGTGCATCATGGGAAAATGTGAACGACGTATCACAGTAGCTGCAAGGATACCGTGGTGATGAAGACGATCCTTTCAGACCCGATCCAGATACAGGCGTTGCAACAGTAGTACCATCTCCAGGCATACTCTTATGCACATCGACGCATCGTTGTTGTGACGAAACCTTTACTTTCTGCCGCACAGCAGGACCTTTGCATGCCTTCATGTGCGTTTTCATATTATCTTTTCTGGCAAACTGCTTATGACATTTCTCACAAACAAACATTTTACGATATAGGTTCTTGGCACATTCTCTATTCTCATGTCGTCGAGCATTGCTGTTGTTTGAGAAAATCTTGTTGCAGTAACAGCACCGATGTTCGTTAGTTGTTGTCGATTCGGCATCCATTGAAGTCTCCATTGATGGTGAACCAGCGTTCGCCGAGTTTCCCTGCACATCCAGCTCAGTAGTCATTAAGCTATCTTCTGCTGGTGGTATCACATCTGTTGAAATCTCCTCCAATGTTGACGCCGTCGTTGCCAACGGGATCTGCACCTTCTCCATCGTAGCTGTCGTCAAGGTTCCCGTAGACGATGGTACAACCTCCGAGTTCGACGTTAAAGACGGTAAAGATGCCATCGAGGTCTCAAGAACAGCTAATTGACACGACTTATGCACCAGAAGAAACAAACTAGGTGATCCTTACACCGCCGACGTCAGTAACAAACTGAGCGTCCTGCTGTCTAGGACTCGCTTATATACATGCACCGTATGGAATAATACGCTAGTCAAATCAAGAACCATTTACAATAATACTAGAGTCAAATCTACAAATTAAAAAAGAGGATCATTTGATCGAAAAAAATATCGATCTCTCCAATATACGCCAGGTTCCAAGAGCTACAATTCACGTCATCAGATCCATCTACATTTTGCTCCTATGCTTCAATTGACCATTAGCTGCAAGTGCTCCAACAGCTCCATCAGCTTCAACACGTAATGTACGCAATGTACGCGCAATACATGCAATTTACACGCAATAAATGTAATGATTACACAGTACACACAGGAAACTGAACGTACACACAGTACACACACAGGAAACGGAACGTACACACAGGAAACGGAACGTACACACAGTACACACAGGAAACTGAACGTACACACAGTACACACAGGAAACTGAACGTACACACAGTACACACAGGAAACTAAACGTACACACAGTACACACAGGAAACGGAACGTACACACAGTACACACAGGAAACGGAACGTACACACAGTACACACAGGAAACTGAACGTACACACAGTACACACAGGAAACGGAACGTACACACAGTACACACAGGAAACTAAACGTACACACAGTACACACAGGAAACGGAACGTACACACAGTACACACAGGAAACGGAACGTACACACAGTACACACAGAAAACGGAACGTACACACAGTGCACACAGAAAACGGAACGTACACACAGTGCACACAGGAAACTGAACGTACACACAGTACACACAGGAAACGGAACGTACACACAGTACACACAGGAAACGTAATGATCACACATACAGTAGCGGAAACACACAGGCTTAGTTGGAAATCAGAATACAAGAAATAAAAATCATTAAATTTTTACTTTCAATATTTTATTACTTCTCAACATTACACAAATACAAGTAAAAGAAGCCATTATTGTATGTAGCCAGCTTTCCTCAGTTCTTTGAGTATGAAGGATATTTCTTTGATGCACGGATAGTTTCCTGCACAAAGCGAGCCATGTAGAAGTCTTAGCCGGTCAACCAATATGTTTGGATCTTTCCATGATGTGTAATCAATCTCTTCTACCACCATCTTACTTGCTTGTTTATTATAAATACTTTTAATATCACAATCATCCCAGTGATCATAATAAGCATTATCAGATTTATTTATTATAACACGACGTTTCCATCGTTTCGGTCTCAGGACATCGCCACATTCTTCGATCTTGTCAGCTCTAGGTGCTTCATCACAGTCTATGCCTTTGTCAACAGCCTCCGAGTCACTGTAACAATCACTGTAGAAGACATCCTCTTCACCCAGATTAACGTATGAATTCGCTATCGATGATGTCGAAGTGTCTTCATCGTCTTCATGCTTCCTTTTTAGGAGTCCATCATTTTTACAAAGAATGGAGGATCTACTGAATATAGGCTTGAATGTATTCTCACTTTTCACGGTGTTCATACTTCCATTAGTTTCAGTCTTCCCGAAGCCATTAGCATCCTTCAATTTATGTTCTTCCTCACGATCGGGTGAGCTAATACCATCACGCTCAGGACAAGGAAAATTATTGTCATAATGCAGATCACTCTTCTTTAGTCTAGTGGATCCATCGGTGTCCTCTATGCCGTAAGTAGTCTTGACTTTACATGTTCTACCATGTCTTTTTAAGCTGTCAATTCGTGTTAACAACCTGCTACAACGATTACAGCTTAACATTTTGCGTAGTGGGTTTCTAGCACAATCATTCTCCTCATGACGTCTAGCATTCCTTCTCATGACAAAATCCTTGCCACAGTATCTACAGCGGCTTCCTTCCGATTCAGCTATAGATAACAAACCACGATCCATGGTAGCTTCTGTGACTAATGTTAGATACAAACTGTCAGTTTTCTCCAATTGGAACCATTTCTTAAATAGAATTTTTGAAATATTTCATCAGCGAGAGTTAAGTTATCTAATGCAAAGCAAATTGATGCAAGTAGTTCCGGCTGTCGTCAACAGATGGCGCCACGTGTTGCTTTCAGGTAAATAATATATATTTCATTAATGTGGGATGCGGAACGCTCACTATCGATCGTGAGGAAGAACATAAATTGAAGGATGCTAATGGCTTCGGGAAGACTGAAACTAATGGAAGTATCAACACCGTGAAAAGTGAGAATAAATTCAAGCCTATATTCAGTAGATCCTCCATTCTTTGTAAAAATGATGGACTCCTAAAAAGGAAGCATGAAGACGATGAAGACACTTCGACATCATCGATAGCGAATTCATACGGTAATCTGGGTGAAGAGGATGTCTTCTACAGTGATTGTTACAGTGACTCTGAGGCTGTTGACAAAGGCATAGACTGTGATGAAGCACCTAGAGCTGACAAGATCGAAGAATGTGGCGATGTCCTGAGACCGAAACGATGGAAACGTCGTGTTATAATAAATAAATCTGATAATGCTTATTATGATCACTGGGATGATTGTGATATTAAAAGTATTTATAATAAACAAGCAAGTAAGATGGTGGTAGAAGAGATTGATTACACATCATGGAAAAATCCAAACATATTGGTTGACCGGCTAAGACTTCTACATGGCTCGCTTTGTGCAGGAAACTATCCGTGCATCAAAGAAATATCCTTCATACTCAAAGAACTGAGGAAAGCTGGCTACATACAATAATGGCTTCTTTTACTTGTATTTGTGTAATGTTGAGAAGTAATAAAATATTGAAAGTAAAAATTTAATGTTTTTTATTTCTTGTATTCTGATTTCCAACTAAGCCTGTGTGTTTCCGCTACTGTATGTGTGATCATTACGTTTCCTGTGTGTACTGTGTGTACGTTCCGTTTCCTGTGTGTACTGTGTGTACGTTCAGTTTCCTGTGTGCACTGTGTGTACGTTCCGTTTTCTGTGTTTCCTGTGTGTACTGTGTGTACGTTCCGTTTCCTGTGTGTACTGTGTGTACGTTCAGTTTCCTGTGTGTACTGTGTGTACGTTCCGTTTCCTGTGTGTACTGTGTGTACGTTCCGTTTCCTGTGTGTACTGTGTGTACGTTTAGTTTCCTGTGTGTACTGTGTGTACGTTCCGTTTCCTGTGTGTACTGTGTGTACGTTCAGTTTCCTGTGTGTACTGTGTGTACGTTCCGTTTCCTGTGTGTACTGTGTGTACGTTCCGTTTCCTGTGTGTACTGTGTGTACGTTTAGTTTCCTGTGTGTACTGTGTGTACGTTCAGTTTCCTGTGTGTACTGTGTGTACGTTCAGTTTCCTGTGTGTACTGTGTGTACGTTCCGTTTCCTGTGTGTACGTTCCGTTTCCTGTGTGTGTACTGTGTGTACGTTCAGTTTCCTGTGTGTACTGTGTAATCATTACATTTATTGCGTGTAAATTGCATGTATTGCGCGTACATTGCGTACATTACGTGTTGAAGCTGATGGAGCTGTTGGAGCACTTGCAGCTAATGGTCAATTGAAGCATAGGAGCAAAATGTAGATGGATCTGATGACGTGAATTGTAGCTCTTGGAACCTGGCGTATATTGGAGAGATCGATATTTTTTTCGATCAAATGATCCTCTTTTTTAATTTGTAGATTTGACTCTAGTATTATTGTAAATGGTTCTTGATTTGACTAGCGTATTATTCCATACGGTGCATGTATATAAGCGAGTCCTAGACAGCAGGACGCTCAGTTTGTTACTGACGTCGGCGGTGTAAGGATCACCTAGTTTGTTTCTTCTGGTGCATAAGTCGTGCCAATTAGCTGTTCTTGAGACCTCGATGGCATCTTTACCGTCTTTAACGTCGAACTCGGAGGTTGTACCATCGTCTACGGGAACCTTGACGACAGCTACGATGGAGAAGGTGCAGATCCCGTTGGCAACGACGGCGTCAACATTGGAGGAGATTTCAACAGATGTGATACCACCAGCAGAAGATAGCTTAATGACTACTGAGCTGGATGTGCAGGGAAACTCGGCGAACGCTGGTTCACCATCAATGGAGACTTCAATGGATGCCGAATCGACAACAACTAACGAACATCGGTGCTGTTACTGCAACAAGATTTTCTCAAACAACAGCAATGCTCGACGACATGAGAATAGAGAATGTGCCAAGAACCTATATCGTAAAATGTTTGTTTGTGAGAAATGTCATAAGCAGTTTGCCAGAAAAGATAATATGAAAACGCACATGAAGGCATGCAAAGGTCCTGCTGTGCGGCAGAAAGTAAAGGTTTCGTCACAACAACGATGCGTCGATGTGCATAAGAGTATGCCTGGAGATGGTACTACTGTTGCAACGCCTGTATCTGGATCGGGTCTGAAAGGATCGTCTTCATCACCACGGTATCCTTGCAGCTACTGTGATACGTCGTTCGCATTTTCCCATGATGCACGAAGACATGAGCGGAGCAAATGCACGAAGAATCCATCTCGCATGAAGTTTCGATGTGATGAGTGCCTTAAATGGTTTACTCGAATTGACAGTTTGCGACATCATGCGAAAAAATGTAAAGGTGGAGTCTGTGCTCCTACTGCTGAACTACCTGCCGACATTTCGACTCCTCGCTTTAGATTGGAGACACGAAAGCGTACAAGCAAGAAAACCGATGCCCAGCAACCGAATGTTATGACGTCTGAACATGGAACTAAACCTAATACTGTGTTCGGAGCATTACAAGTGAACGATAATGGCTTCTACTTGGCGCAGTCTGCATTTCGTGGAACGTTGAAAGACTACATTATCTAAATACGTTCGGTGAGTCAAAGGACATTTGTAATTTTCTTGATGATATCAGACAGAAGATAATCAATCAGCTTACTGATGATGTAGCAACAAACGGACCTTTGAAATATAACTTGTGGTTGGACTGTATATATGGAAAGCCATATCCGTTCGATGACAAAGTGAAGAAGTGTGCATTCAAGACATCGGCTGCAGTAATTTACAGTTCTAACGATGTGAAGCAAACTGTTAAATACGGTATCCAGAAACTCTGTCAAGAAGAGGTGGACTATGTCTGTAAAGGTTCTGGCTGGACTCTGTCTAGTATAAACCGATTGGAGCTAAGAATTAGTCATTTCACACCGCTGCGGAACTAAATGATTATAAGATTGCTGGCTTTCGTAAGTGATCCTGTAGTAGAATATATATTATGTAATAAATATTATGTTTGTGAAAGAACTTGTGTTGTTTTTGTTTTTTTCTCGATTCTGTCACTATTATGTTAAATTGTTATTTTTTTTTTCATCGTCCAGAATCGTACCAAGGACCTAAGTCGCTCTAATTAATCAGTACATTGATTGGAAATTTATTTAATGGTTTCTGAACTTTTTCCCGAATCTCTAGCATTAAAATTATGAATTACCAATATGTTGGTGTTGATAGCTTATAGGATGATGATGACAGTAGAGGTTTTAATGTCTCTTTAAGAATGTTGAACATGGAATAATGAAATTATTATTTTTTTACATCAAATTAAACATTATTGCATCGATCGGGTATCGAACCAAGGACTGGAACTGATCGAATCAATCTGTAAATTAATGAGTGATTTATTTAATGAATTTTGGAATTTTTTACCAAATTTCTAGCTAAATAATTACACGATTCCAAGATGGCGGCCAAATGACAAGATGGCGGGTGACACAGCAATAATAAATGATTACTGCACTCTAGCGGATAAGAATTAAACTAACATGGCGTCAGCGCACTCTCGCCGACGATAACAAGATGATGATGGCTACCAGCAGACGAAGACAAGATGGCGGACATGACATCATACTAGTTGACCTTGTTATTGGTGGTGGTAGGTTAGTCTGTAGGTGACTTCCGTGGTGGAAGGATCGGTCGCCATTTTAATTTTTTTTCGCCCTCATCGGGTTCGAACCGAGGACTCCGAGCTCCGTGTCGTTAACGTATGTTTTTTAAATATTTTTTATTAAAATTTTATTAATTGAATTTTTTTATAAATTTTAAAAAATTTTCTATTTCATTAAAAAATGGATAGTAAATTTAAAGATGGCGGGCGTAACGGAAACTGCAGCGGTGACGTCATAATCCTATAATTGGCTTAACGTTGGCTTGAGTTAAGGATGCTTAAGCCAGTTTTAGGAATTTTCAGCCGCTGGGATTTTTAAGGAATAAAACGGGAAATTTTCCCTCGAAACGGGAATTTTTCCCTCGAAAACGGGAAATTTTTTCTTAAAACAGGAAATTTTGAGTCATTTTGAGGCATTTTTGAGGAATTTTGAGGAATTTTTGCCGCCGTGACGTATCAATCCAAGATGGCGGACCGACAATCTTCAATCCACAGCCTGAAGCCTGTTTCCGGACATACTATTATATACTACTGTGGTTATTTGCTAGCATGTACAACTACCCTCCAACAAACTGTTATTGTTGGTAACTCATTTTCGCCAAAATGTGGACTTATGTTGTTTCTCAAATTCTCGATTCAAATATAAGTCGAACCGGAGCTAGTACAGTATAGCGTGACGACTTAAGAGGCCACTCCAGTGTTTCAGGGGCACTACGCAACCCGCGTTAACTTCATAAGATTCAATGCTATTTTCATTCTTCTTATAACTAATTAACTAATATAGATTTCGAAATGATGATTGCTTGATATGTAAGACAATGATGCTCTTATCAAAGCCCCTTTCTTCAAAAACATACATATATTATGGTTTTAAACTAATCTTTACTAATATGCATAAGTGTATTGTCTAGGTTTGAACCATAATGTATGCACATTTTTGAAGAAAGGGGCTTTGATTAGAGCATCGTTGTCTTACATATCAAGCAAGCATCATTTCGAAATCTATATTAGTTAATAAGTTATAAGCAAAATGAAAATAGCATTGAATCTTATGAGGTTAACGCGGGTTGCGTAGTGCCCCTGAAACACTGGAGTGGCCTCTTAAGGATCACAACCACTGGTGGGCCAAAACCTTGGGTGCGCATATAACGATACTCTGCAACGGGTTGTGACCGAATTTTTTTGTATCACTGGTCCCCTCCCACGCCAGTTGGAGGGATGGTCAAAATAAAACGCATGGCAATATTCATTACAAAGAGGACAGTGTGCAAGCGAATTGAGCCCAACTGGCGACCAAACAGACAAAGCATTCTGAAATCATCATCCGCCATGGAAAGTTCCGGACAGGTGCCAATCACATCCACGTGCGTCCACTGAACACGGAACCACGTATCCTCTCGTTGTCGACATTTACACACACACAGACAAAAAAATAATTACGTTGTGCCTCTTTCCCTTCCTGCCCGATTGTGTGAAACTATTTTGGTTGGGACCACTTGTTCTGTCAGTTTTTACAGCAGCTCTGGCCGTCCCGATGCTTGACGGACAACCGTCATTCATTCGCGTGTCAAGCGGAATAGTTGAAGAGGGGCAAGGGATGGGAGAGAAATATTTGCTAGTGAGGGAAGCATCGGGGTGAAAATGGCAAAAGGGTGGGAGAGTTAAATTCGTACTCGCAAACGTGGAGTGTCTGCGTTTTATAGTTACCGCCAAAAATCTTGATATTACAGTTTGGTCCGTGGCGAATATATATATATATATATATATATATATATATGTATATATATATATATATATATATATATATATATATGTATATATATATGTATATATATGTGTGTGTGTGTGTGTGTAGATTTTCAAATGAAACTTCGCAAGTACAATCTGAGAAATGCGGCAGTGCGTCTTTGAATTCAACCAAAATAAGTGACATATGACAAACAGTGCATAACTGCAATGACGTAAGTCCAAGAAATTGTATTAATTTGAAATTCCCCATTGCATGAATCATTTGAAGAAACTTATTTGAAATAAAATTAACTATGTATGAATAACTAAATTTTGTTTTAAACCTTACAAAAATTTTTCTTCTACGAGAATTTAACAAAAGAAATCACTAAACCGGCCACTAGCTGTACGTTCTTTTAATAACTCATGAAGACACGCTGACACGTGACAGTGCGCTGACGTGAGAACACGCGTGGTCGCGAGGTGACGTGTGGAAGCTGGGCGAGCGGAGTGTCGACTTGGCTGGAATGCTCTGTGGTTGGTGGTGCTGCAGACCGAGTGCTCTGTGGTTGGTGGTTCTGCCGACCGAGTGCTCTGTGGTTGGTGGTTCTGCCGACCGAGTGATCTGTGGTTGGTGGTTCTGCCACCCGAGTAAACTGTTGTTGGTGGTTCTGCTGACTGAGTACTCAGTGGTTGGAGGTTCTGCCGACAGATTTATCTGTGGTTAGTGGTTCTGCCGAACGAGTGATCTGTGGTTGATGGTTCTGCCAACCGAGTGTTCTGTGGTTGGTGGTTCTTCTGACCGAGTGCTCTGTGGTTGGTTGTTGGTGGTTCTGCCGACCGTGACGCACGGTTGTGCGCGTCGCGGGCAGGGAAGGGGGGGGGGGGGGGGAACGCACGCTAGTTACTGTTCAACCGTGAAATGATTCCTCTTCGTCTCGCAGCTATGAATATGGAAGCTTTCTGAGGTCGCCCGGAGCTCAGACTTACTCTCGGTCCAAGAAGCAACTGGGTCTTGCCGAGTTGGTGCCCGACGACGGCAGTCGAAGAGGAGGATCGGAATCAACGAAGAGAACTTTCCCTGTCGAGGACTTTTAGTTTTTAACTCTGCCTCACTTTGAATATGCGTAACTCCTTCGTCTTTCTCTGATAGACCTAGGTATACGACGCGTTCAAAAGTACGAGAAATAGTAATATATCTCAGGTATTCATAAAGGGATCGTATATGCTGATCTCTTTACAAATGCGTACTCGATTATATATTTGACCTCGATTCACCGCGAGAAAATGTGTCTGTCAATGCGAGTGCTGAAGTAAGTTTTTTTTTTACGCTTTATTTTCTTCCGTTCAGCGAAGACAGCTTTTTAGAGTGATTGGGTTTCTGTGTTTGCATTCGATGCTTTTGTTTTTGACACATAAAAAGGCGTTATTCTTATATTATATTTCGATAAAAATTGACTGAATTTATTCTTGTAAGGTTGCTGTCGCATCTTAAAAGGGGGTGTATTCACTGTGTCGTAAAAAGACAGATTATCATCAATCATCCATGATCAATTATCAATCATCCATGATCCATGATTAATTATCAATGATCCATAACCCACTATTCAAAATCAATCGTCCTGCAAACTGGCTAAAATTTGTCTCACAGTTTCAAAACCAACCTCTTCAAGTTCAACCTAATAAGTGCAAGTGAAGGATGTTACGTCGTACAGTCGATATTTGAAAGCTTTTAGACCGTAGGGTCGGTATTAAAATAAATTAGTTTAGGTGTTGAAATTGCTATAGCTGTATCCTAACCGACAAAGCCAGTCCCTTACTTTTAGGTAGGGGATTTCGGTGTCCTATCCGTTGCCTATCTGTTGCCCAAATTCCGCGCATGCGCATAGTTCACTTTTTCGTTGATTTCGTGCAGATGGTGGACCAGCGTCTGGTACCGTAATCTCGTGCATACTCATTTGTGTGATCATCGGGGGACGTACCAAGTGTGTTGGTGTACCAAATGAAACTTTATGATAGCGAAACTATCGAGTACACTTTTGTACACTCTATTGGTCATAACAAGAAATTATCGCAACTGAAAAAGTACTTGAGAAAATTAGAAAGACTGTTCTATTTATGTGCGATAGTGCTGCTATCCCTAATATTTTTTCCGTAATATTTGTATTGGGAGTTGCGAAAAGTCTGCTAGAATGCGTTGTATACTTTTTTCTAGCCTCGCGCAGGGCACCGTTTATTAAAACGGCTGCCGTTTTTTTCCCTTACTGTGGTTCAGTTTTGACCCGTTTTGGAATACGGCCCTTGGGTTAGGTTACGATCGTATCCCAACAAGGTAGTGCTTATTCGCTACATTACCCGAACGTCTTGTAATACCGCCCTAAGACTTGCAGACGAGTCATTCCACGAGGAGGGATTAAAAACATCAGCCATTCCCTCGCCACATAAGCAAGATGCCTTTGTGATCACGGCCAGTAAGGACGTGCCTCAAAGAACTAAGGACTAAGCACACAACACTTTGGTTAAAATATATGTTTATGATATTTGTAAAAGTTTCCTTTCGGTGTTCTAACATTAGACAGACTTTTCTCACCACAACTTTACATTATTTATAACATGCATAGGAACACTTTTTCAGTCTGAAATACCTAGCAAGTCAGAGAAAAGAGTATTTCTTAGACAAATAATTCTGTGTTGTTAATTCATTAAACCTAAAGTTATTCTTATTTTTGTTAGAGAGAATCTCACAAACAATCTCTGCTTGTGTTGGTGAACACCTCACGAGCCACGAGCTTGTTGGCGTGTTGTGGCCCAAGGAAGACCCCAATCACACTGTTTGCCATGCTCTTAGCCTGTGTTTGCGCTAGCGGCAGGGTGCTACTGAAGGGTAATGCCCAACTTTGTAAGACCGTGTTGAATTTTTTTTTTCAAGGTTCGCACGATGGGACTGGCAATGTTCTCTGGGAGGGTGTCACTATAAAAAAATTATGTGTTTGTATTGAAGAAGCCATCTGGCTAAAAATGTAAGGGGGGGGGGGTGCTAAAGGCGACTTTGGCTCACGTTTGACACGCCTCTTCGCCTCTGCGCGTCAGGCACCGAACTTGCGAGCAGTCTTCTAGTTGCTAACGGGCCTCTATCAGACTTAGAGCAATGTTGCGACTGTATCGCGGAACTTTAAATGAAAACTAAAATAACAGGTCTTTATCAGTCACACGCTAAAAAATTAATAAATTATAGTTTAAAAATACGCATCTTTGCCAGTAACGGACTAAAAGGTAAGGTGTTTACTATTAGCCATTGAGTATTTCTACTATCCACCCCCTGGTTCGGTGGTACCATATTGTACTGTAATGTCATCCTAATTACATATACTTGCAAAGTTTCAAATCGATTACAATTAGAAATAGGTATAAAATCTACTTCCAAGATTTGTTTACATAGTTCGTTAGTTATGTTACACTTAAAGTTGATAAAAGTGTGTTACTACAAGTAGCGGTGGGGAATACTACTTATAACACTGGGTGTAAAAAAAATGCTTCACACCTAAAAGCGCCTGCGAAAACATCCAAATTGTAGATTTTTTTCACTATACAAAAATACATGTTAAAAAGATATATATGAACTGAAACTTCGGTATCATGCTTATTGTGTAAATGTTTACCCGTCTCTAAACAAACCTGGCAACACCCGGAGATCTGCTCGCCGTTCGCCGGCCGAGCCCGGCGGCCAGAGTGTCCCACGTTCAAGGTCATACTATAACACGTTATTCCGGGCAAAGCCCAGCCTAGCCTCACCACCTCCTCGTGAGGTTTTTTTTATTAGGAGCACTTCTTTGATCTTTTAACTTTCCATCTATCTATCGGTATGATAAGATGACATTTGAAAGTTTTTGGCCTTAGTTGTTCCAATCTGCCTTATGAATGGTTAAAACCATTCTGCGAGCCGTTACCAAGAATAACATATCCATCCTGATACCACCGCCGTGCCAGCAGCCAGGATAAAGAAAGCCTTGTCATATTTTGATTAAAATCCATTTCCATTTGTGTCCACACAATAAAACGGCGGTGGATGAGCTATTGCCTTTGCTAACATTCCGCGTGAAATCTCTTACATGCCATCTGTTTCAGGACGGTTGCCTGTACCTGGAACAGCGACATGGAAGGGCACTGGTTCCACAACTTCCTGGTGTTTCTCTCTTTGCCAGCTCGTCATTTTTATAACAGTTTAATATCGACTATTTACAACAAATCTTACCTCGAACTGAATATAAACTAACCTAGTTTTTCTTACAAATATTCAATATGTGCGCCTTTGGTTATACGGCACACATCCAAACTAAAGTCCCACATTCTTCCCACACTTTGGTTAACAAGTCCGGAGTAATGGAAGCGTAGTCTCTGTGTCTCAAATCTGGAAAGTCATTACGTAGCAGTGGAACATAGACACGATATTTAATAAAGCCCCAAAAGGAAAAAAAAATCGTACGGCGTTATGTCAGGTGAACGTGAAGGCCAGCGAAAGAGAGCTCTGTCATCTCGACTTGACGTTCAACCATTCTCGTACAGATAGATTCCAGTGGGGAAGAACTTCATCCTGAATTTACAGATTCACTCTTATAAAATTGCAGAACACCAAATTCTTTACGCTCAGGAGTCGCCATTTTGCGTAGGTGGCGTTGCAAGCAAGAAAACCACAAAGCAGTACTCGCGCATGCGCTTATTTAAAACTGTTTGAGTTACTCTTTAATTGTGACCTTGAACCAACACACTACAACGCTTACAGTTGATATTATTAAAATTTATAACAGGGGCATTCTTTTATGGATATATTGTACAACTCATTTATAGTCAAGCTGCATTTATTTAAAATAGTGCTCGGTTGGAAAGGTTTTGAGAAACGTTCTCCTCATTACTCTGTGTGAAAATACCCATGATTTGAGCCAATTAAAACTTTAATCTGAAAGAAATTAATACTAGTGATAAGATTCATTAACTTTATGTAAGAATAGTGAAGGGTCTGTAAACTTGCATGTGGTGCGTTGTCGTAATTGGCACCCCCTGTGTCACACCACCGCAAGTCAGACACCCGTCTGGGAACAGCCTTAAACACTCCACGTAAATTCTTAATCTTTTTCAAATTATTATTTTGCGGGCTGCTCCAATAAACGGGTGCCCCAAAATTCTTAAGTAAATTATTCAAAGACCTTTTGGAAAAGGAAGAGAACAGAGTAATAGTATTTAAAACGAAAAACACGTAATTACTTGAAATGCCAAAAACTTTAATAGGACTACTTGCAGATCACTCTTGCGCCGCTCATAATACATGCCCCTCGTTGTGGGTACGCCACTGCCGCGCGATGCCTGTTGCCATGGAGACGCAGAAGGCATGAACAATGCAAAATACTGTTCTCATGCAGACAAAGTACCCACTGTTGCCTGGTTTTAACCACCTATGCTATGGGATCTAATTTTCGGGAAATGTCATCCTGCGTAACATAAGGAACATTACTGTGAAGTTTCAAGTCTGTAAAATATATATACTTGAAAAAAAAAAGGGCAATTTTTGATATTTAAAGTACTTGCAAAATTTCAACGGTGATGAGGACTGCACTAACAATGAAATAGCCGTTGCCATAGAGACGAATGAAGCATCAACAAAGCAACAGCCGTTGCCATGGTGATTTCCTACCAAAAACTGGAAATAAAAAAAAAATTTAGGGGTGGACTACCCCTAACATTTAGGGGGATGAAAAATAGATGTTGGCCGATTCTCATAGATACCGGATAAGCACAAAAAATTTCATCAAAATCGGTCAAGCCGTTTCGGAGGAGTATGGCAACGAAAACTGTGACACGAGAATTTTATATATTAGATATATATATATATATATATATATATATATATATATATGTATATAAATAATGAATTACAATTCTTTTTAAATAAAAGTTAATAAAAATAAATGTCACTCTAAAATGTCTTAATTACACCCGGGTGATTTTTAATTTTCGACGCTTCGCGGCAAGCATGATACAAGGTTCGTTAAAATTGGTACCACGATGGAACATACACTCGAAGTTGTGGGCAGGGTCTTTTTGCAGAAGTTATTTTTGAATTATTCACTCTTATTTTGGCAAACTCCAAATCAACGCCCCGGGATTACAGGGGCAAAAGTTCAGAGCCGGAATCACTTACTTGGAAGAACGATGTACGTTGAATCACACCCCGGACCTCCTGGCCCGGAGTTTAGCGGGCTGTAATTTAGCAGAGGTGCTAAATGCTTCATATTAACTCTGCAATCAACGGAAAATGTAGCGTGAACTCTTCTTCTTCTTGGCGGCACCCGTGACGGCGTAAGTATTCCCCAATGCTCAATACAGGTCAGCTGATTTTATTGAAAAAGTATTCGCGAGCTTGCCCAGGCCCAATACCACGAGCCATCGCGCCCGTTACGCTCGAAGCGCACCCACGCCACACGGCGATCAGCTGACGAGACTCCGCCTACAGCTCATTCTGTCTTTTTATTTTTTTCTTGACGTATTTCCCCCACCACCTTATAGCCTTGGAACAGTCCATTTGCATGCTCACAGCGGGGGAGCGTCGCACACAGTATTTTGATTGAAAGTCCAAAGCGTTATTATTAAATATTAAGAAACTAAACCATTAACGTAAAAAATAACATAATATAAAAACATATTTAAAAATAAGATTTACAAAACTTATAACAAACCAATACTTTAAAAAAAAAGGGGCAAATATTAAAACTAAAATTACGTAACAGCCATAATTCAAAATTAATTAAAATAAATCAAAAATCAAGTGGCCATGCCGCCTATGGCCACAGCGTCTAACAAGTAAGTAATTATAGCAGAGAGAAAATACTGATCCAACCAAATGTTTATTCGAACAAAATAAAAAAAAATGCGTTGTCAACTTAATAAAATACAGTTCTACCAAGAAAACAAAAATGTTGTGCCCTTTAACATCCTTTTAAGGACAACAAATTCGGTGTTAAAAAAAGAAAACTGTAGGAAGTGGTTATCACCGTTTCTAATATTAACACTGAATCCACCCATTACTAATTTGTAGCGACCTTTAAAAAAATGCTAATATATCAAGTACTTTTTAGAATTTAAAAATTTCGTCTCAATTGTAAATTATGAAATTTAAGGCGCTATCACCTTCATTAATTATTTATTTATTTTATTTATTTGATCTGTAACGAATGCAAACTGTTAAAAAATAATTTATTTCGATGAGCATAAATTAAAAAAATAACTATCAATGTTTTCACTTCTACTTGAATAATATCTTGAAAATAATATATTCGTCTAATAAAAAAAATCCAAGAATAATGTTTTGAAGTTCTACTAAGCAATTCGTATCTCTAGAGAAGAAACTTGAAACTTAAATTGAAACATATAAAAAAACTTGCTTTTCTGAAAATCTAAAACTTTATCACGTAATGTCATTTACCTCTCAGATATAGCACATAGAAGTGATTATATTTTTTACGTCATCTCGGTGTACTTTTTTTTTTCCAGGTTCAGTATTTTTGACCTCGCTAACAAGGATAAGACAAGACTCGTTAGCTTTCCCCATTTCAAGAGATTTACCGTCGGTGGCGTGGAAGGCCAAGCCCTCATCGACAGAAAATAAGGTTGTTCGAGCTGTCCCTTCTCCTCCCGGCTCCCACCCCCTCCACCTGACGTTGACGGTGTATTACCCGTCAGCCTCCCCGAAGCAGGTATCTCTACGACGATAACTCTTATTTCCTCGGGGCGCTGGCGCGACAACTGCTGGATGTGTAGGGTAGGTGACCCAAATATGAGACCCGGCCTTAATATGAGACCCTTGATTATCTTGACAAGTAAGAGCTGTTACCTATCAGCTGCTCTTGGAACTACCAGCAGCCTCCATTTCCCGACCACGGATAGAGTAAGACTTTTATCTGACGCGCGCGAGATCCAGAATAACAGTTTATACGATATTCTTCATTTTGAGTTTTCGTGAGTGGCATCTTGCAGCTTTATTATCAACATAGTGGTACGTTTATATTAATTATCCATTCATACTCTCTTATTAGCAGTGAAGTAAGCTTCCATGTGCATAAATAAGGAACTATGGCAGTTTAAAATTTCAGCCTTGTTGTTGTGTTTTGTAGCGGCCATTATAAGGTGCCTAATATGAGACCACTAACATGTCCTAATTTGAGATAGGGTCTCATATTAGGTGATTTAGATTAAAATAATACTGTCGCTGTAAGAACAGTTACTAATAAGTATAATTTATATAAAATATCTTAAAATTTTGTAACAGAACATAGTTAGATATGTAGGCCATGCTGAGAAGGCCAGGGAAAGCCAGGTTTCGATCATCTGCTTACCTCCACACTCATCTCATAAGATGCAGCCGTTGGACATAAGTTTTATGTTCCCTCTCAAGAAATATTATGCTCAAGAAGTAGAAGACTGGCTGCGCCAAAACCCAAATCATGTTACAAACTTTACAGTGGCTAAACTTTTAAGTGCTGCATACCAAAGAGCAGCAACAATGGAAATATCTGTTAATTCTTTTAATAAAACAGGCCTGTTTCCATTTAACCGAAACATATTTCGTGATTATGAATTTGGTACACTCTCTGAATCATTAAATGGCCAAGAAACTAAAGAAGAAAATGGAGCTCAAGAGAATTCAGATACAGCCATTTGGAGAGAAGACCAGAGCCACCCAAGAGAAACTTCGATGCAGACAGATCAGCCATGTTGCAGCAGTGCAGTTAGGCCCTTTATCAGACATGTGGATATTTCACCACTACCAAATTTTCCTTTAAAAGAAACATCCAGTAGATGTGGCAGTGCTAATGTTATCACATCATCGCCATACAAAACAAGCTTGGATGAAAATGTCGCAAGAAAGAAAAAGGCTTAAATTCGTAAGAAATTGGTTCTTGGAAAACAGAAAGGAAACGAAGCTAGACCTATACAAACCAGATCTCGCAACACGGACAAATTACGGATAGCTACCAAATCAGACATCGCTGTAGATTCTGAGGACTCCAGTGACGAAAATATTTCGCTGCATGACAGTTCAAATGAAAGTGATGGATCTGAAAGTGATGATGATGCTGAGTGTTTGTTATGCGGCTGCCTTTTCTCAGAGGGCAAACATGGCTAGAAATGGCGGCAGTGCCTCAAGTGCTATGGATGGGCTCATGAAGATTGCGGAGCTGATCCATGTTTTGTGTGTCCTATGTGTAACAAACAAAAGTGCAAAAAGTGACTGAATGATATCAAATATGAAATTTGGAACATAATTTAGGGGATGTCTCATATTAGGAACACGTTTTTGTTTTCATAAAATTTCGCATTTTTTAAATTTCTTAGTTTAATTACTTTCTGTTTTAATACAAGTGCTCAATTCTGTTTTAAAGTAAAAGTGCATTACATAATCTATCATCTAAGATAAATAAATCTACCAATAGTGGTTTTAATAACAAAATATAAATATTTTTAAAAAGGGGTCTCATATTCGGTACACTTGCCCTAGTTCGCAAAAAAAAATTAAAAAATAAAAAGAATAACGGGCTGATGGGGCCCGATATGTTGGCGCGAGCACAGCTATACGTCTGCTCGTATTTCACCCAGTCATTTCACCTCCGCTCGCGTCGTGTCGTCCGCTGTCGCGTCGTCCGAATCTCTCTGCCATCCCTCGTCGCGCGACCCTGGTCTACACTTTCTTGGTGAGGGGTTAGCAGGAAGTTTCATTTAATACTAAATTTTAATCTATTCTTTTAACTTTGAGGCATATAATTATGTAAATAGTGGAAAGCTAATTAATAAAGTTTTTTTTTTCTTTTTAAAAACAAGTTACAGCTGTGGCTTGAAAAAAATATTTTATAATCTGATCAAAGATGTCTAAATAATCATATTTTTTTAGGGGGGGGGGGGGTTATGTAATATTAGTAATTTTCTGGAATGAAATATTAAAATAGTTTTAATTCAAACTCGAATGAGATAATTATTGTCTCAATTCATACGAAAATCTACAACTCAGTTCTTATTCAACGTAATTTTTTTTTCTGCGGTTACACGTGGAACTAGGTTTATATTTGAAAGAAAAAAATTCACTAAAATGTTTGGAAATATTAACTGATCACACGACTAATGTAACATCAAATAATAGGAAAAAGTAAATATCAGTTTGAAGTAGGGTGAACGTAGCAACTAAACAAACTGATAACTGTTTTTACAGTAAGTGGCAGTTAATGTAGAATGCTGAGTATTTGCTTTTTTCCGCATGCATATAAGTCTAGATAATTGTTAGGCCAATTAATTACGCTTTTTAATAAAAAAAAGATTTTAAAAAGGCTTAGTTTTTGAGTTTTAGACAATTTGTGAAAAGCTTTTAAAACCCCATCCTGCATAAGATTATTAGATATTGTAACTCAATTTTGTTTTGCTACGCAATTATAAATAACCCTAATATTGATAACAATTCAAAATAAAATAAAAAATGCTATACTTTAGAGTGAAAAAAAATATTTTCGTGACTTATGTGGCAATAATATTTAATCGGGTAACTCTGATTATTCAATCAGCAAAAAAAAAAAATTGTACTTTGAGTGCACGCGCGACAGAAGTAAAACTTCTTGCTTATTAGGTATAGAGATAAATTATTAGTATTTATTATTGAACAAGATATAATAATTGAGAATAGTGAGGATGTGGGTATGATCGCGAAAGAAATAACTCTTTCACACGAATAAATAAATATTAGATTCTTTAAATAAAAAATGTACCTACTAAATTTTTTTCGTACATTTAAAAAAAACTTGCGCAAATAACAATTAAATTTGATTTCAGATCATTCTTAAACTTGAAGTTAACCGATAATTAGGTAGTAGTTTATGCAGCCTAACTGATTGTCCATATTGACGTGTGGCGTCTGAGGTAGGTATATGGCATGTGAAAGACACATCGGCATACAAATAGGACCTAGCTCAGTGCTACTTTTTTGAGCCACTGTCACCCACAGCTACACTCCGATCGAGAAATATTCACGCCTCTTAGTTGAACTTACCATATTTACACGCTCGTGTACTCGTAACTATAATACGGTGAGTGATATAGTAAATCAAATGATAATTCGTGACAAATTAAATCGTGAAAACCATTATAACTACAAAAGTATTTAGTTACACAGCTAAAAAAAAATACTCACATAACACTTTCTAACAAAAAGGATTTACACTAGTTATTATAATAATACGTACTTGAAAGAACACTATTTTCTTGGAAATATGGTCTATGGGGTGGTGCACAACAATAATCTCAAACCCCGCTGTGTTGCCCTCTGCCCAAACACTCCCTTACTAGATGGCAGCAAGTCGGGTGGCGTCAGGCGCAGGCGGGTCCCTACCACCGCGACCCGCCTATCCCTGCAGCATGGCAGGGTTCAACCTGAGCCGCACGCCGCCACGTGGAGCCCGCTCAAGGCTGCTCCAGAGATCACGCGCCAGCGGTCCCGGAATAGGAATAGCTCGACGCCCCAATAAACAACCGTGCATATGCAGGTGCGCAAGTGCGCAAGTGCGCGAGTGCGCAAGTGCGAGAGTGCGCGAGTGCACGAGTGATCAAGTGCACAAGATAGCAAGAGCGCAAGTGTGCAAGCGTTCAAGCGTGCAAGTGTGCTGCGTCATTTCTACCGTTCCCTGCCGAATGCTCTACCGGTTACCCCAACACATATTAGATATTTCTCCTCATGTGATCGGAATTTTCGTAACGCTCGAAATTTGTTGCCTTCTGAGCAAAGTAGTTTCACTTAAAAATAAATACTTTTCTAACTAAGTTATTTGCTTTAATTAGCCCTTTATCCAATGTATACGCATAAGCTTAATGTATACAAACATGCACACACAATAATTGTGTATTATTATGAGTTTGTAAATTTACTGCTTTAACCAATAGATGAAAAAATCATCATACTTTTTTTGCAATATTTTTTTTTTCCTGAGCTCAGTTCATGTGTTCCAAGGCAACTTCACTACCTACATATCTCACGTTCCAGCACAGTGCAACTACAACAGCTATTCCGGGCTGGAGGTTTTTTTTTCTCTCGATGCTCTCAGTCACGTTGCTTTACTCCGACGGCAAATATGCGATTAGAATTCAGGCACACTTCACTCGAATGAAATTTCTGTGAATTATTGCACTACCGCAAATCAAAACAATGGTCTGCATCCCAAATAGTCACAGGAATGTTTCAGGGAATTCCTATTAGTATCTTACTGATTTCTCTTACTAAAAATATATTGATTAATGCAGCTATTTATAAGCTGAACTCTTTACATTCAATTATTGGAAACAAAATTTTAATGCTTAGAATTTACTCGTATTTATCAAACAATTTTCTGTTCTTTTGGTGTATTTGAATGTTGAAAGTTAAAAATTAACTACTATTATGGCTTCGTGGAATTTTGTTTGGTGCACTCTTTATGTACGTTTATGTAAAAAAAAAAATTGAGAGTCGTTGCTTGGTTATATGTACTGTCCCATATATATACTTTTAATTGTTTTATTTAATGGTCATATTAAAAATCTTCCTCCCTCGTCCACCCCAACAAGGCAAGTCAAAACAAGGAAGACAACTAAGGCATTTAGAAACTCAGAGTTTCTCCGAGATATCTAAAACCCAAGATTCCACGTTCGCTAGAAGAACCTTTTATCAGCTTATCCAATAGTCAGTGCAGTACTCAATAACTGCAAGTGAGATTATTAATACACGGAGGGCTAGAACTAGAATTTTACAAATCCTTTCGCACACAATCGTAGACTTGGTTCTATGTAACTTGAAGATTTTTTTTTATGAGTTCAATAAACGCGTGGGTTAAAAACGCAACACAAATGAATCAAGTGACGTAACAAAGATACTCAAGCCATTAGTAATGAAAAAAAATATTGCTTTGAAAATTGCAGTAAGTATCTTTGTTATGCCATGTGATTGATACCTGTTGCCACGCACAGGCAAACGTTAAAAAGGTTAATTGCATGTGAAGTTCAAAAAATCCCGTTGTCACACGAAATTCAATGTTCGAGCGTGTACGGGAATTTTGAGAATCGTTAAGATTCCCATTCACATTGTGGGGTATTAATGATATATATATATATATATATATATATATATATATAGTATGATGCCACAAATACGTGTATAGTATTGAAGTGTTGCAAAAATGGTGTATATTGCAAATACCTTACTTATACAATTTTTCAGATCAGTAAAACGTTGTCACTGTATAAAACATAATATTGTGATAAGGATCACATCAACATTGGTAGGTAAAGGAACATCGACCTTACGTGCATGAGACAGAGTGATTGATGTTGGTGCTCTCTAGGAACAAACATCAGAAAAAAACTCTAGCCGAACAGAAAAAAACAAGATGGCGATCGTGACATAATCAAAGATGGCGGCCTCCAGCAGACGAAAACAAGATGGCGGACTAGCTATCAGAATCTAAATAAGTGGTTGTGACATCAGATCCAAGATGGCGGACGTGACATTATAATTCAAGATGGCGACCGTGACGAAAAGTGCAACGTTTAAGTCATAAACATCTAAAATAGCTTACGTAACGACAATTGCAACGTTCGGCGAGTGGGACGTTCGATTTCAAGATGGCGTCAGATCAAAGGTCGAGGATAAGGTCAAATTTGAAAGTCAAAATTCAAGGTCAATGTCAAGATCATCCAAGATGGCCGCCGTGACATTATTTTTGTCGGTCATTGAGCCCATCCTCAATCCTCACTCCGACTCCAGAGCTCGGAGCCCCCGAATTATAGTACTGCCAAACGTATACATAGCTCCCATATATTAACGTTGCCATACTTAAAATGCACATCACTGCAACAAACATGTTCCAATTCAATGTTTATGGTATCAGTTCAGAATTAATACACTTAAAACTCAATTACATTCCAGGCAAATATGAAGTAGTGGCAGTTACGCCCTATTTCCGGCTGTCTCTGTGCGTCTACACCGCACAACGAGGTCCACCGTCCACAGTAATCACAAAACAGGAGTGGCTCCAGGGCAGGGAAAGGCGGTGCTTCTAATTTTATTTATGGAAGTTATACTTCTCTATGCTGGGAATGAAATTTACGATGCGTGGTCAGGATGCAACAAAAATTGACAGGCTGAAAACACGCTACATAAGTTACAAATAAAATATGTATGTGCTTTTAAAGTATATAGCTACTTTAGTGATTGATATAAAATAGTGGGTCATATTATTAAAACATTATTTATTCTGCATAGTATTAATATCAAATGTGTTAATAAACATATTCAAGTATATTTCTATAAGTGAGGTTATGGTCCTGTATGTATAACGATGTCAGGTTGCTTGTAAGCTTCCATTGTCGCTGACAGTTAGTGTCTGTGGAAGGTTTAGTAGTCTCCTGCCCGTTTACATTGGAATATTTGTGAGGCTATGTTCCCGTATATATATAATTTACTTTCATTACAAAATATGAAAATTACAATATTATTTAATAAATAATTAAAATTGATATATTATAATAAAATTCCAGGTTTCATATTGATTTTCATTAATAATTAAAATTTATTCCGACTATTTCACTAAATAAAATAATTAATTGTATGCATGTGTTTATATTAATATTGAATACTGAGTATTCAGTATTTTTTTTTTAATTTGATTGAATTTATGCTTTACCAATCTTATTTATAATATCACTCCAGTAATTTTATTATATTATTTCCATTAATTATTTGCATGCAAAATCAAAGTTAACTTTTTACTACGCCAACTATGTATAACTTCTAACGCGCGTACATAAGTACACGCGCCCATATTTTTATTACCTTGTAACTTAACGTGCTGGTCAATACATATTTTTTAAATTCATCATTTTGTGTTGAAAAAAAAAACATTCAAAGGTTTTATTGCCACGTATAATGAAGTGATTATACCGGACAAATTTGGCCTTGACTGGCCCGAAGATAATTTATCAGGAAAGAATACTAAATCAGCAAAACCATATTCAAAATTTTAGATTCAGGTTGGATTTAAAAAAAAAAAGTTCGAAAGAGTAGATTTTTTCAAAATTTCCCGTGGTGTCAACGTCACCACGCGAGTAGACTGTCGTGGCACGCAGACACTCACTGCTGCCGTCCAGGTAGATGGGCGTCCAGACGACCTGCGCCGCGGCGCGGCACAGCAGCGACGCCATCAGCAGCAGGCAGCGTCTCGCGTCGGCCATCTCGCGCTCCGAGAAGCGAGGCCGTCACTCGGGAGCGCCGCTCGTCATGCGCGGACCAGCGCCTCCGGGCCGCTCATTTCTCGACGGCGCGGCGGGGCGCAGCGTCCGGGTATGTCTGCAGACGGAAACACCGCACCGCTCCTGCATTTCCTCCCTAGTGCTACGTCCGAGAGGAAATAGTTTCTTGTAACTGACATCTTGGGTGGCACACTGACAAGTTTTGACAGTCTCCTGTTTGACATTCATCTCCCCCCCCCCCCTCCCCCCCTTAATGTTGTATTTTCATGTCAGCCCGAGTCATCGTGAAATTGTAGTTGTTGTTGTTGGTGTATTAATACAACACAAAAAAAAACCCGTGTCTTACCCGGGATTCTAACCCAGAACCTCTGCACCGCAGCCCGATGCGTTGCCGACTACGCTACGGGGGCCGACACTCCGTAGAGCTGTAGGATTCACACCTGCGCGCAGTGTTACGTCCGAATAGTCCGGGTGGACAAAATTAGTTTTCGACATTGTTGCACTTATATAGATCGGTTTTGGTAATATATGTAATGAGAATATAAAACATTTTTATTAATTATAAACTTTATTATTGAGGATTGCCGTAAAAAATGAAAAAAGAATAGAAAAAACATTGTATTTTTTACAAGTTACCATTTAGGTGGTATGAAAATTCAATAAATTAATCAAATAACTCAAAAACCATTAATACAAAAACATCAAAACAAAAATTAAAATATTTAGGCAACATAAAATACCTACACATTATTACACATTGAATACAAAATAATTCTTTAACTAATCCTCATCACCAGAATCGTCCATGATATATTTTTGGGGTGTCAGGTTTGAACACGGTAGAGGTCGACGCTCGATTATAAGAGCTATAATCAGTTTTAAGTCTTCTGAACACAATTTACCCGTCTTCTTTTTGGGAACCTCTCGGGAATATTGAACAGAGGATCAGATGTTATAATCAACATGGATAGTAAGTCTCTTTTCGAAGCAATACGTGAATGCTTTCCACGACAATCTTTGATCCTAGCTTTCTGGGCTTCGTCCAATAGCTACAAAATTGAAACAATCGCAGCTTTGATGACTTCTGTACTGTGTACAAGTATTTTATGTACAGTAACAGGCGTACAGTATCATGAATAAAGACTGAGTCATGTTTTCTTGTGTTCAGACAAAACTGGTTGAATTCCACTAAATTTATCTCGAAAGCAGAAGATACATCAAATTGATTGTTGAGTTTACATCCAATTATGTGACCTAAGCATTCAATTCAGGGTTGCTAAAGTAACGGCGAGCAGTGTTTCCATCATTTGTTGAACGAAATCCTGGATTTAGTTTGTCCACAATTATTTCCATTGCATGCTTGCATCGTTTAATTTCCTCGTATGTTTGTCTTACACTAGCGTTATCTTCAGCACTTCTAGCCGGCCATTTTATTTTATATCTTACTTATATATACTTATATATAGCTAATGTGTAAAAGGCATTCGAAACAACGAATCCACGCATGAAGCGTTGACAAATCAAAGCCAAAATTATCTTGGTTGCTGCCAAATGCCTCGATTCATCGTTCATCATTTTGGGTGTAGCACCACAAATCAAACACTTCTGTGAAGAAAGATTTTCAGTCAAGGCGTTAAAAACTTTTCCGCTAGTCATTGTCAGCAGAAGTTTATGCGAGTTCTTCAAGTTCTTTCCAAGTGGTTTTATACTAATCTTTACTAATATGCATAAGTGTATTGTCTAGGTTTGAACAATAATTTATGCACGTTTTTTAAGAAAGGGGCTTTGATAAAAGCATCGTTGTCTTACATATCAAGCAAGCATCATTTCCAAATCTATATTAGTTAATAAGTTATAAGCAAAATGAAAATAGCATTGAATCTTATGAGGTTAACGTGGGTTGCAAAGTGCCCCTGAAACACTGGAGTGGCCTCTTAAAGCACACAAACATTATAAAGAACCCATTAAAATAGTAAAAACTGTTAGCTCAGTGGAAGTCGGTCTTCGTAACGCAGTCGGCAACGCACCGGGATACGGTGCGAGGGCTCTGGGTTAGAATCCTGGGTAAGAAATGGATGTAATTTGTGTTGTCCTTATCGTCTCCTTGGCGCTTACCCATACACCAACAACTACAACTACAATTACACAACGACGCGTGGTTACATGAAGAAGAAAAAAAACAACATTAAGGAGGGAGAGAAGATGATTGGTACATTAGTGACCGTCAAACTTGCCGTATGACAATGATCTTTATAAATAAATAAAAAAAGGTCAGTAGTCACAGTTTCTGGCCGGTGGGCCACAGGTCCCTGGTTCGATTTCCTGCTAGGTCGGAAAATTTTTCAATAGTGGAACATTAGCTTTCGGCGTCAAAACTTTGTTTTCTGTCCCTTCACCGCCATTCTGCGGAAGGCAGTCATGCCTTCGTTATCATGCCGTGGCAGTGGCTGGGATGATAACCCTATCCTAATATCGTCATCCTCCTCATATCATCAGCAGTAGCAGCATTATCTATGTTCTCTGAGCTTGCAAGTGAAATTACATCGTGATTCAGTAGCATAATGGGCTAGTGAATTACACCCTAAACCTTGTCGTAACAGTAATGATTACACTCATATAACCCATATGATTTGTATGGTATTCTAGTCTAACGGTTCGAAGGAGACGTGCATAGTCGTGGCCTGACGAGTTCTTCCACAGTAGTGAAACATATTATTATTTCATTCACACGCATTCGGAAATTCCACGTTCTCCGTTTTTTTTTGTTTTTTTTTTTTACAATTATTCATGAAATAAATATTACCCAAGTTGGCTTTATTTAAATGAAAGTTGTAATTCTGGTGCAAACCTGCAAACTAGTAACTGCAGAAACTCATTTGAATTTTTCGCACGCACTGCTGCAGCCAGTAAAAAACGTTTTTAACCGATTTTTCAATATTTTTGCAGCAGAGAGAAAAGCGTATTTCACATTCAAAAATAAAATTACTTTATTACTGGAGTGCATGTTTGGGCGGAGGTAGATGAAGCCCGCTGCAAATGCTCCAAAAGTAATAAAAAAAGAGCTTTATAAACCAGTAAAAGAGTATTCATAGCGAGCACACAGGGTTTCAAAGGCAATCAAGATGTTCTTGAAAGCATTGCGGAGTTCCCAATTTGTTCCACTGAGAGCCGTCTAAACAGTTTTCTAGGCTCTCTAACTACAGTTATTTATTTTTTATGACACCACCTAAAGATTTTGAATTTACATTCCAGGGATAATTCAGGCACAACGTAATATCCAGATTAAGTGTTTTCCAACACCTTCAAAATATGCTGAGCAATTTTTTTTCACCAGTAAGATTTAAAAATTCGACAAAAAACCTTAATAATAAATTCTTCATGTATTTTATTTGTATCTACATCGAAATAGCGAATACAAAAGGTTACTTGCTCACAAAAAGAAACAAATGTGGTCTTGTCAGCTATAAAAGAAAAACATTTGGCCTTTAAAGGTAGATTTAAAAGAAATACTACCTATTGTAGCCGTTACCTTGATGCAACATCGGAATTTTTTTTGTAGTTTTTTTTATTTCATTGACACGAAAACTGTCGCAATTTATCACAAATCACTTCCAAACTGATATATAAAATATAATAGTGGAAAATATCGGTCGAGTTCGTTAATGAGCAATATCCCACCAAAGGGGTATAAATGGGGATGGTTTATTGAAAAACATAAAAATCGCTGTAACTCCCATAATATAATAAATATCACATACGTTTGAACGTAGGAGTAATGCCAAAATATTTTATATGAAAAAGTTTTTAATAAGACCAACCATAACAACAAGGGGTTTAAAAAACAAGGGTTTAAGGACAAAAAAATCTTAACTCCCTTTGTAGGCACAACATCAAATTCGTACAAACTATTTATTAATCTCATAATTCTTTCTCAACAATTGTCTGAAACAATTTTTATAAGACGAATTATTGTTGCAGAGGGTTGAAAAAATAAATGTGTAAATTGGAAAAATTCTTAATTTAGTACCATTTACACTGTTAAATCCGTTATTTAAGGAAGAACGGGTTTTCCCCCTCACGCGCCAGTGAAATTAAAATATATTTATGTGAGAGTGCTACTCTGCTTTAATATGCAATCGAATTTGATTTGAAATTTTCAGTACTATTTTCTAAATATATATATATATATATATATATATATATATATATATATATATATATATATGTATGTATGTATATATGTATGTATGTATATATATATATATATATATATATATATATATATATATATAAATACCAACAAAGGAACTAATTTATTTTCAAAGCATTCCATATAGGATTGGTAGTTAATATTAAAAATACTTTTATAAAGAGTAAAATTAATTACGTGCTACGTATCCGCAATTTTTTTTTGGAATTAATAATTCATTTTAATTTATTCAAAATACATAATACAGTTGGGAATAAAAACTGATTCGCTGGTTTCCAATACTAAACAATCAAATTCTAGTATATTGCGTTGTTGGGAATGAAAGTGACACTTTTTTTTTGGTATATTTTTAATGAGAGTTACTGTCAGTGTACAAAATAATAAAGAGTGTTCGTTAATGAACTCATAAAATGTGATAATAATGAAATGAACGGCATTTTTTCGCGTAACAATTTTATTACATTTTATGAATAAATATTTTATAAGGAGTGAATATTAATCCTGAATTTATTTTTTCAGAAAATTCTTAAGTCTAAAAAAAAGCATTAGACAAAAAAAATGGCTTATTTTATCACAGAACAGCTGTAATTCTTTTTTGTGCCTGCGAAGTTTAAATGTCAAGATCATATGATTCGATCAGCCTCAACTTTCTTCCACCTTTTTTCCTACTCAACGAAAGTTCGTATATATTTTTAATGCCTGCAAATAAAACATTTGAACTTTATATACTGTTGGCAGGTTATGTATTTGTTCTAGTACGTTGAATACTATGCGATTTCTATTGTGTATTGTTTTTAATCACCCCATTGCAGACGAATGAGTTGAGTTTTCTTAACATAAACCATTCTAATAAATTACATTAGAAACACGAAGTAATGTAACGTTATTTAGGGTCTAAGAATCTCATAATTAAAAACTAAATAATTTAAAAAAAAAAGAGTGCGTGTAATTCTACGTCCACACAGTAAGCTGTGCTCGCTATGCTCGCTATGTTCGCAATGTTCACTACGCGAGTAAAATACAGCCAGCTGCATCTCAGGTGTCACTGGCCTCACAAAGCTGTGTTCGCTATGTTCGCTATGTTGGCGACGTCGCCAGGTGATTGGTTCTAGCCTTGTTTGTCTAAAACGTCGCTGACTTTGCGCATGCGCAGATAAACAAAAACATCTGCACGAAATTGTGCAGTACTTCTACGTTTGCTTTTTATGAATTTTATTTTCTCTCAGTAATGTCCTTTAAATAGTCAAGTCACGGAAAAGTTAATTGAAAGATTACGAAAATATCCATGTTTATGGAATAAATCGATGGAAGATTATAGAAGGTAGGACATGCAGGACAATGTCTGGGAATTGAATCCAAGGGGATGCTATCAAACTTAGTTGAATTTATCCTGTAATTATCCTCAAATTTGGTTTCGTCCTCACCAGCGACTGCTTCATCAAATGATGAAATTCTTCATATTTTTTTTTTTACGTTTAAATATGGTGACAGCCAACAGGATATTATCTTCGTCTGAATCATCACTCGAAACCCACGGCATGCGTCTCTCCGACATCGCGAAATAGACTACCCTGCCTGACCACCTGAGCTGGCTGGCGGCCCCGCACGACCACTGACGTCACGCGACGTCCACTGACGTGAGGCATGCCACGCGCGCCTGGCCGGATTACAAGGGTCGTCGCTACCCACCCCCTTCTGCTTCACGCACACCGTCCCGCCTCGGGCTGCTGTCCCTTCGAGTAGGACGCCACGGGTATATAAGCGACGACGCCGGCCTCCGCGGGAGTGATACTGGCGATACCCGTGCGATCAGCGAGAGGTGTGGAGGGCAAGTGGCCCTTGCTGAGCGAACCGGACCTATCGGGAGGCGATACCTGCGAGAAGGCCAGGCGAGCCAGTTCGGTGCGACGAGCGATAGTTGAGGACTGTGCTGCGGCGGACAGAGATGGACAGTAGAGCGAGCCACTGTCGAGCCAAACTCCAGTGGAAAGTGTTAAATGTTTCAATGATCAGTGTAAGAATAATTTTTGTGGACAGAAATCTTGAGTGGAGCAAAATATTTATAGTGTATACTTAGTATCTTATAAATAAAACTGTACTAATTAATCGGGCTATCCCTTACGAACCCAGTAGTTCTCACCATGATACTCATAACAATATAATTTAATAACAAGGTAACGCAGAACAGGAATTTTGGTTTTCACTTATTTTCAAGTATTTAATAATCCTGGCATTTTTTTTGTATTTATGAAAAATTGGATTAAAAAAGAAATAAATTAATAAACATGAATAAACCAAATTATTACTCACATCAAAATAATAGCTCAGGGTATCAATAATATTGATAAATAAATTATGGTTAATTAACTATAAATATTGGTCACTGTTGAATTGCATACACCTTAAAGAAAATTTGTTTATTAAACATAAAAGCTAAAATTGATTAATATAAATTAGTTTTTCATTTAATTTTGCATCTGGTATAGTTTATATGTGTTCGAGCATTCTTCTAGACTGGTTTTTTAGTTCTGCATTATCACCTTATCATTGAATTACAGTACAAAATATTCTGCCAATAGACTACATATACATACTGCAATGCTTTCATAGGCATTGGCAATGTTCTGCCATCGTTGAATGAACATGTTCACAGATTCATACGACAAAAAATAAAGGGCACGGACCTACATCACTGTAATTCTTTACATTATAACCATATTGTCATAAAGTGAAAATAAAAATAATATTACACGCACGGGATTTGTTTAATTTTTTTAACTAACATTCTTAGTTGGACTCAACATATTTACATGCTCGTGGGCTCATTATTATAATACGGTGTATTATTTAGTTAATCAAATAATAATTCGTGACAAATAACTACCCGTCAAACTAAAGTCTGAATAGCATTATAACAGAAAAAAATATTTAGTTACACTGCTAAAACAATACCCATACAACACTGAGTTTATTAAATGTTGTATTTCCAATTTTCTAAAAAAAAAAATAGTGTAGGGAGAACATTTTTCATCCCCTCATTAAAATAAGTTGTTTAAAAAGGAATATAGGTACACATAAAACTCTTTAAGGTATTAGTGAAAACTTTATGGAAGTAGGAACTAAAAGAAAAATTTTAAAAAATGTTTTCAAAAGGTTGTGTAGTTCCAAAGTTAAAAACTCACTCATGTTAAATCCGAATCATATTATTTATTTAACTGCAAGCTCCCGAATAAAATAATTTTAGAGGTCATTTATTTTTTTAATATAATTTATATCTATCACACATCAATAAAGCCACTTTTAGTATTTTTTGATTTAATCATTAATTAATGTAATGAAACCTGTTTGATACCACATGCACAGTTTAATACGAGTATTTTCCGCTTTTACAGTAATTTCTGAAAAAGTCGTTACCACTTGATCTTGCTGCTAACTTGAAGTAGAATTTATGTAAGTTACTGTTATATTACAGTCAAAAGTCGCACAGCACTTCGAGAAGCTGATGCGTGACAATGAACAGACGCCTCGTATTCTTCCTGGTCTAGTACGTCAAACACTACTGAAGTCTCGCAGCTAATGGGAGATCCGTGTCTCTTGCTGAGTCGCGAGTTGAGTGACTCCTCTTTTCCCCGCCAGGCGGCTTGCTGTGTCAATTACCAGTGTGATGCAATACGTTCGGGATCCTACGTTGTACGCAAATGTTTCTAACATCTGCCCTAGCAGCACTATTGTCTAGTTAGTATTTTGTCAGCAATATTGTTGAAACTTGTTCGATTAACCTCTAAATTTTAATATATTTTTTTTTTGTTTCAGTATTGGAATAAAAGATCTTTAAATACAATAACATTTATTTTATTTCATACTTTCGTTCAAAATTCAATGTCTCGGTGGCAGTCGCTTTTTGACAAGTTTTTGTCGTTTACAATTAAAAACTGTATAATTTGACAAAGAAAGCTATATATTTTTAAAAATTCTGCAAAGAGATATATTCTAGTTACCTCTGTTTGGTAAGATTTGAAGAAGTTTCTGTGAATATAATGTTTGCAGGTCTTCACAGCCATTTTCTCAGCCCGTGTTTCAAAAATCATCTTTCATTTGTTAAGTGGTCACGTTGCAGATGTAAAATCGATAAAGTATTTGTTTTAATTTAAAGCTTATAATAACAAACCTAAAATTACCAAATCACCGACTGCTAAGTTTAACTTTTAAATAATTGCTGAATGAATGAAAAATATCTAGCGAACTTGTATAGTCTATACCGCTTTTCCATGCATATTTTAGGGTTAGGACTAAATTTATATTAAAAACTGCCCTGAAAAAAAAAACAATTAAATTTACCTGTAAATGTATTTACAGCTCCCAAAAAAAAAAAGATGTAAGGTGATTGTCACCGTTTGTACAAAGACATATTTTTCATTCACAGTGGGAAAACCCCAGTATATACTGTTAGACATGCTGTGAAGTGTATTTGTGTTTTGTATTGCGTCATGTGGTAACGACACTGTGCCAAATTGGCGTATTTCTTGAATAAAAAAGATTTTTCAAAACCGAAACCAATACAAAAAAAATTATTTACATTTCGGCAACACTGCAGCTGACCCAGGAAGACGTCTCTTCGCGGCGCGAGTGTTGCGCGAACGGGGAAGGACGATGAGGGGGGGGGGGTGAGTGGGAGGGGGAGAAGTTAACATTTTAGCCGCGTGCTGGGCAGGGTTGCCACGTGCTGACCGAACAATGCGTCCTCTCCCCCCCCCCTCACACCCACACACACGAAACTCTCTTCCACAACGCTCGGAGTCATTAAAGTCATCAATTATCGCCGCGACCCTGCGGGGTCGGTGCTTGTCGATACCGCGCCCGGGGTCGCCGTTGGAACGCAAAAAGGATATATATATATATATATATATATATATATATATATATATATATACACACACACACACACACACACACACACACGAGCAAGTAATAGTGGCGAAACCTGTGCTGGATAGGGGTGATGAGGGGGGGGGGGGGAGGATGGTGAGGGGCAGCAAAGGGTTATACCGTGAAAAATGGCGTGAGAGTGAAAAATGTTCACGCTTCCGCGAGGGCCCGTAAAAAAATATCCCAGCACGCTAAATTTGGGGTTTAATTTGGCAAACTTTCAGAGGTAAACACAACTATTGACTTCTGTGTATGTGTGCTTATCTGAATGTTTTTTTGGAACCAGCTAACAGTCAAAAAAGTGTCCCTAGATTATGAAATTTTTTTTTCTAGAATATTTCCTTGTGTGCATTTCCCCCCCCCCCCCCCCCCTTCTAACTAACATTTATCTTTTCCTGATCGACAGATTTAGATAAATTAAAAGATGATTCGTTTATTCAAGATAATTCTTTAATTTTGGGAGATGATTAACGAGAGGGTATACTTATATGATTAATTTTCCACTAAAATAGAATGATAAAAAAATTACAAAAAAATTATTTAACAGAATACGGTGTCATTATTTCTTGTTTGAACCACAAGGTGCAATCACCGCCTGAATCACACGGCATATGAGTAAGGGTTGACTACTTATCGTCACAGCATTATGGATTGTTCTTAATAAACCTCTGACCTTCGTCTGTGGCTAAGCCAAGGAGGACTTATATAACTTGATGTACCATTATAAACGCCTCACATAACCACGCTTTAGCCAGGGATACAGTACCAGGAATAGAGGACTTACAACACTAATGCTGTTGTTGGCTGCACCACAAAAAAGTGTAAAAAAATTTTTCTAAAATAAACTAAAACAAAACCTCTAAAAATAGGCTACTTTAGCACCCACCATAAAACTGGAGTATAAGTCTACTGGGTCCCGCCTACCAAACTAATTATTTTATTCAGACAGCAACAAGAAAGTGCTAAGTGCGACAGTGGCAAGAGCATCAAGCGCCCATTCGCTTCTAAGTGTGCAGTATATACACGAGGTGCCCTTTTAACGTCATCTTTGGCAAGTGTGTTGAAAAACGTCCGCTGCACTCGCCTTTAGGGTGACCGCTAGAGTTCAAAAGATACGAACCGACGCGACGTCGGGAAACAGTCCTTCAGTTCAGCGTCTCGCGCAACCCGATCTTAAGGGGCGTTACCTTGACATTCTAATAAATTTGGATAAATAGTTTAAAATTAGAATTTTAGCAAAAAAGATGGAAAAATCCAAGATAGCACAGCCTTAATGTAAATTTAAGTTCTGTTTGTACCTGATCACGGGAATAGACGTCACAACTGTGTCGTCATAGAGAAGCTTCTGTGTTCGTCGGTGGTGGTGTTGTCGTTTTTTTTTTGTCCATAACATCTGTTTATCTTCAGCTCTGTGTTCGTATATTTGCCGCGTTGTCCAGGTTTTGTTGTCTGTCTGCATTTACTGTTATTGTTGAAACTGTCTGCCATTGTTAGCTTACTGTATTCGTCTGAACTGTTTTTTTCATGATTGAATTCCTTCCACGGAATTCTTGTGCTGTCTGATATTAAGTTTGAATGTAGTCATCTGTGCTGTAGTAGTTGTGTTGTCCATAATACCTGTTTAGGTTCATCTTCGGGTTAATTTTTTTTGACATCAGCTGATTTATGCATGTTTTTTTTGTGGGTTTATGTTTTAATTTTTTTCTTATTTTGCATTTACGAAAATTTTTCCACGACAGGTAGTGCAGAACTGCAGTGGAGTATGCCCAAGACATTGTATTAAATCAAAATACTCCATTGCTTGAATCATTTCAAGGGCGTGTAAAGGTCTCGCGACACAGGCGGATCACAGAGGCGAGACCGCCGAACAACTTGGCTACCCGGCTCCGTTCTGGCAGGCCTGATCCAAGCCGGTGGTTGGGTTCCAGCTCACAACCCTCGCCTCGTGAGCCACCGAGCACCCTGCGCGTAGGGGCGACGGTGCTTCTGACTTACTCGCAAGCGTCGCCCTTACGGGGGTAGCATCCTAAATTATCTTCCTTCTAATATTTCGTGATTTTGTTCATGATTTTAAATATTTGTTTATAATATTATTTTCTACTAAGCAAGTTCTTACGACGTACGATGGGCCGAGTTTATCGCGGTTTGGTGTCACAATTTTTCGGCGTGACCGCTTGACCGTCAAGTGAGACGTTCATGGAATTCACGTCAAAAAATAAATTTTGTTAAATTATTTTATTTATTTCATACACAAAATTACCGTTCAGCGCGATGGAAATTCATTAAACTAACCTAGATGGCTGTAGTCCAAAATACATCATACACAGAGATTTTTTTATTATTTTTAGGCATGATCTTAAATCACCATCTCCATCTGAATGGAAAAAAAAACACTCCAATCTAGCATAAATTAGACTTATAAAGTCCATCTCATAACTCTATCTACGTGTTTCGACATTTGGAATCACAGTGCTCACATACCAATAATAAATTTAACTTGCAAAGCTCACATTTTAAGTTAATATGTTTTTTTTTATATTTTCAAATCACACTATTCACATAAAAACGAATGATACTTATAAAGTTAATTGCACTAATCAATAACTCTTTTCCACACGAATAAAAAAAATTGGAGATACTTTAATAAAATAAGAGAAATATGGCGGCGTCAAACGTAAGCCATTACGAAAAATGAAAAAACAAAACCCAAACAGCGTTACGATGATTCCGTAGCCTCACTTCTACGTCATCTCTACATTTCCCCTGCCGTCTCCCCTTCCGGCCGCTACAACTAACTTATAGCATGCTACGCTACGTCTTCCCGTTCGACCGGTAGCGCATGCGTTGGAGTGGATTCGCCGCTGACGCACTCTCCTCCTCTACCGGTTCCCCCCACCACGTACCTGACTATTCCCCTCGTGCGATCGGAATTTTCGTAACGCTCGAAAATTGTAGCACCATCAGCAAAGAAGTTTCACTTGAAAACAATTTGGGATACCGCCCTGTTAAAGAGCGCGACTCCCGGCGCGTCTCCCGCCGATGGTCGCCCTCCGAGCCCGGCGATGAAGTCTCCCCCCTCCCCCCTGCGTGGTCCCGAGACCTGTCCTCGCTACCTCCTGGCGGGAGCCCCATCCATCGCCGGGCCGAAACTGCGGGCGGGTCGGGGATTACGTCTGGGTCAGCGAGCATTCCAATATCTCCTTCGCCGGGGGATGTGCTCGCACAAAGAACTGGGAGAAGCCAGGGCCGAAGAGAGCCAAGGGGAGGAAACAACATATTAAACACATACTTTCTTTTCCGGTAGGTCCGAACTTCGGATGTAATAACCTGAGCTGTCCCTACCTCTGTAATTAATATTTTATCTCGCAAATATATATGTATATATATTTATATATACACCTATTTGGTAACTAGCCGGTTGCCCGATGGGAAAGCATTTGATACTTTTTTATATTTCTAAATTCAAAAATGATATATTTCCATACAAACTTTCATACCCTATTTAACCCTCTTAGGGGATGAATTTTCAAAATTTCTTTCTTCAGTGCTCACCTTCGTTTTATAAGGAACTTCTCTGCAGAATTTCATGCTCCCAGACCCACGGGTTTAAGCTGTGCGTTGTTTGTAAGTCAGTCATTGTTAGAGTATTATAAAGTAGATGGTCATGATGGAATAATATTTTTTGATTTTTTAAAAAAAATTTTTTTGCGTTCATTGCTGAGCAACATCAGCTTGAAGGCCGAGTAATGATAAACGCAGGGGGATAAAAAGCGGATGTTTTATATTAAGTTACTGTTACACTCGCCTGCAATGGTTATGTATGGGGATCGTCTGTGGTAGAAAGCTAGTGCCACTGAAGGCGTCAGGGAGCTCCACACCGCGAGGTGGACATGGCCTCGGCCGAGCTCGACAGGTGTGTCGTAGCTCCTCGCTACACTCCGTGCGGGCACCGCGTACTCAGGTCGAGGACGTCTCCCGACCTTCCACGCGGCTAAAGGCCCCACACTCACGATCAGTTGGAACTCAACAGTCGGAAATTCCGTGCGTGAACAAGGTCGGTGGACTGGTCAGAATGACTGCATAGGGATTGCTCCCCTTTTATTTGCTAACCCATACAGCCCTCTTAGCCGTTTGGCCTTACCGGCCTGGGGCCGCCACGTATACGCGAAAAAGGAGAGGTGTTAGAGATCCAGCTATGTCCAGAGACTGAGGCTACCCATCTCAGCATAGACACCACCTTCACCCCCTGCCTCACTCAGCTAACCAGACAGTTGGCTGCGTCCTAAGCACTCAGACGTTATCAGCACTGCTGGCGCCTACCCCGTTCTCCCACGTCACACTGGGACCCCTCCAAACACCCAGTGAACCTGTGGTTCGGTAGAGGCTTATCCAACCTCTGCTAGCTGTCCAGGCTAGTACCGGAGCTGTGTCGACACTCACCAAGTCGACTCCGCATAGGGCTAGAGAACCCTTGGAGCCTGCTCCGGTGGACTGGTCAGTCGGAATTGTTGGACTGACGAACTGGTGGCTTCCCATGAAATCAGACCGTGGGCTCGAGAGCTGGCTTCTCGCCAGTCCAAACTGTCAGTCCAAACAATCAGTCCATCAGCTGGGTGTCGATGGCAGACATCTTTGTTTATACTCTTTGGTTGCTTTCCTATTTAGTTTTTCCTTTTTTTCCAACTAAAAGTGCAGCTGCAATTGCAACATTACAAAGTTTCTTCCATAGTCTTCGATGAAACGATACATCCAACAACAACAGAAGCCACAACACTGATCGTATGCGGGGAAGAGGACGTCAATTAATCACGTGAGTCGATGTTGGCGATTTTTTACCCCCTCCCCCCCCCATGGTGAGATTTCGTGAGATTTGGCTCGACCCCCTCCCCACCACAATCAAACGTGAGATTTTTCAAAATGCGTATTTTTAGTGTAAATACGTTAATCTGTGCTTGATTGCTATGGATTCATTAGAAAAAAACATTATCTGCTTAATTATTTTTATTTAAGACTAGTTAAGGCTATTATTCAAGAAAGAACGTAGTCTAGAATCACAGTGAGAAAATCGAACAATCAAATTCTTAAATAGGAACTACTAAAATTCTTAAAAGAATATTCATTCTCATTCAGTCCACGGGGACTCATGTGTGGTCTCAAGACAGACTTCGTGGCGTTCTCATAACCGCGATAAATATTATTGTGTAGGATTTAGCCATATTTTAGTAGTTGAACATGTTTTACTTAATTAAACCCAGTTTTCTCGCAATTTTACACTATTTCTTGCGGAAACAAAAAATTACGCGATATTTTCCGAGAAAACCCCCCCCCCCCCCCCATTTCCCTCCACGTGAGATTGGGTGAGATTCGGCTAGACCCCTCGCCCCCTTTAACGTCACACGTAATTAATGGACGCCCCCGAAGGCTCAGTTCAGTCCAAACACGGTTCGGACGAAAGTTGTATATAATAATTTTTGGTTTTACAAAAATTAGAATGGATTTAATAGTATGCGTGGTACTGAAGTTAATAATTTTTTTTTAAATTATACTTCAATGTATTTCAAACCCCCTTGCAGTAATGGTTTGTCTTATCAAAAATTGTCTTAGACAAAAGATTTAGATAAAAATTATAGATTTTATAAATAATTTGAACAGATTAGATTATGTGCCTACGATCGGCGTTATGAATTATTTTGTTCTCACACCCTTGTTTCGGCAACCCCTTGCAGTTATGGTTGGTCGTACCAAAATTTAGACATGTTTTTTGGTATTATTCTTACGAGTTGTGACATTCATCATATTATGGGAGTTATTACGATTTTTCTGTTTTTCAAAAAACCTTCTTCATTTCTATCTCTTTAGAATTTATATATAAATATAATCTTTTGAGTTGACTATGATTTTGGGGTCTAAGGACCATGAAACCAAAAACTATATAAATATTTTCCAGATGTCGCACCATAGTAACGGCTACAATAAGTACCATTTCCACGAAATATACCTAACAGTCAATTAAATAATAATTATTAGTCCTTGTAAGTTGTTTCCTTCAAGTATGAACTATTTGTTGACTTAAGCTTTAAACTACTTAATTTACAGTTGCGGTGATGGTGGTACTTTGACGGAAATGAGCTATCGCAGAATATAATAGCACAAAAATATAAAGATTACGTTTAGTTTTTTTTAATTATATATATAATTTAATATTTTAAAGATGGTTTTCCGTAAACCGTATAGCGTTTTGTTCGTGAAACAATTCGTCCTCAAGTTGGGAGTAGCTGTAAAATGCAGTGAATGGAAAAAAAAGCTTCATCTGAACGCAGTGACATTTCTTCCTGCTTCAAATGTTAAAACACGTCCATGTTGGTCAACGCCAGCTGGCATCGGCGGACGGAGGGAGTGCAAAAGAAGAGGAGAAGAAGATAAGAGGCAGAAGAAGATAAGAAGCAGAAGAAGATAAGAGGCGGCTCGTTAACCAGGCCGGCGCGCGCCGACGCGGCAATTAATTTCCTCTAATGAATAAACTGCGCTGCGAGAGAGAGAGAGAGAGAGAGAGTTACTGCGCATAGCGGGCCGAGAGGCGATAACGTTAATCACAGTAAGTAGATATTAATGAGGGCTTTTAATCTCTCATACAATAGAGATACTTAACGCCAGCGAGAATTAACTGTTTCGAGTCGCTGCCCATGAATAATTATCGAATTGCGAATAATTCAATCCCACGTTTTCAAGCAGCTATTTGGGAGCGCATTTGTGAATTTTATTTCGCATTTACTCCAGTAGCTTATAAAAAATTTCTCATGCTTTAAGATTATTCAGTTGTAAAAATTATCTTTATTATTGTCACAAAACTTGATTTTTATGTTGTCTGAAAATGATTATTTGAAGTTTAGAGTAGCCTAAAATTATTATCTAATAATTTTTACAACTCTAGAACTTATATATTTTAAATGTTTGTTAATATTGTGCTCGAATTTATCTTAAAAATTTTCAGAATAGTTAAAAACTTTTATTTTAAATCTTTTGCGTAGGTAGATTTAAAGTCTTGGACCAACTACAAGAATATAATTATACATAAACTTAGTAATAGGTCTCATATTTTTTCCATTTTTATTATTCAGATAGAAATATAATTCAATACTGACTCCCTAGAAATAATTTCCTTGGGAAGCCACACAGTTCTGGAGACGGTTCTTCCAATCCTCACTGCAGCGCTGGTACTCAGATATTGGAGTAGCCTTCAGCTGGTCGGTTACAGCCGTTTGAATGTTTTCGAGTGTTCTAAAATGACCTCCCTTGAGGTTGATTTTCAATCTCGGCACGAGGTGAAAGTCACAAGGACAATCCGAGCTGGGCCAAACCAACAGGCCAACCAGAAGAAAGGAAGACTCTGATTGGCTCACAGCTGCAGCTATTCGGGAAACATTCCCCTCTCAGGCGAGAGGATTAAAGGGCAGGAGAACTTGTAATAACCTCAGTAGGATACTTGTTCCCTGATGATTGCGGCTGCAACGTCGACCGAAACGTCGGTGATATCTTCGCCTTCGACGCGGCTACAACTCAGAAGCCAAGCAACTCCAAAACGTTTGTTGTTTATACAGTTTGAAAACATGTATCAGTGAAGTGGAAAAAAATAACTTAGTAGACTGATGTTCTGATTGATAAGTGCGAAGACTTACATGTTCATTGGCTGAGGAAACTGAGTTAGTTTTCCGAAACCGTCTACCGGGTTATGCGTGATAGGTAGGGACAGACATTTTTCGCAAAAAAAATTTTGACCCAGCCACTCAGGACGAGTTTGCTTCCGCGTTGAATTACCTTGATTGGTGCACTGACAGTTGACACGTGCCTGAAAGAACCTCACCCAATCACGAGACACAGACGATGCTACAGTGTTTTAACTCTCAGCTAGTTTTGGAATCTTTTCGCGAAATGTGCATGCCGTTAGTGATCGGTTGTGGGAAGAAAAGTTTATTCCGTGTTAACTCACTAGTTCTCGTGCTTAAATTCATTTCCGGGTAAGGGAGAAGACGTCCGCCGGAAGTGACGTATCGCTGGCCAGGCAAAGGCGGGGGGGGGGAGAGTATGACAAAGGGAGGGAGGCAGAAAGATGAAATCTCGAGGCCGCCTTCTTCCCCTCGGTGGAAGCTGTCAGCAGAAAAGATCCCTGTAAACCCCTCTCCTCCCCTTCTTTTCCCCTAACCGACGCAACGGTTCACCAGGTCTGGAGTCCTCGCTGGAAGCGAGGGGAGGGGAATTACCGGAGGAAAATAGAGCGCCCCAATCCGTCGGGCGGATATTGGCAGCCGCGCCGGAATATTTCATACCGTACTTCCCTGGCTTCGTCTCCTGGACTTCTGCCCGCGCGCGAACCGAGTTCATCCGTAGACGGGCCGGCAAACATCCGCCGTCCTTTTCCGCGCGCGGGGGGGGAAAGAAAAAACGAACACCCTAAATTTTAGGAGTGCAAAATTTCTCACTTCTTAATTTGTTAAAATGCTCTGCTCAATGAGTGCAAGTACTCGCATTTCATTCCTGTGACCTCAGCTCGCTGATTTGCCAGTCAGAGACAGCTCGTCAGAAGAAACTTTAACCCACGGTCATTTCACTGATTTAAGTCACGTGATCGGAATCTATACCGCAGTCAACTGACGTGCTGCTCGCTCGTAGCTCCTAGTCAGCACTGTCAGCGCCAGCTGACGTGCGGTGGAGCTGAGTGACAGTTACAAATGTTTGTCCACTTTCAACTGGACATTTTTGTGTTCTTTACTTAGTCTAAGGACTCTAAGGTAAACAGATAAGAATAATATATATTTTAATGTACTTTAATTGCATATTCATCTAGTTCATATCTTGAGTTAAATGCATCTATGTGCAAAATGTATGTATATATATATATATATATATATATATATATATATATATATATACACTCTACCGCAGAAGCAATAAAGGGTTCCAATGATCACCACGTTGTTATGTATACGTGAGCACACCACTAAGAGCCGTTATAAGTGCGTTTTTGATACAAAAAAATTCATGATCTCCACGAGAGGAATCAGTTGTGTCACCTTACATGTAAATAACCGCGAAACAAGTTCCATAACCATATGCTAAATGGAAATAAAAGTTGCCATCAAATTTCTGTAGTGATGCAGGAATGTCAAAATGTTTGAATAAAGTGTCGTATGAAATGTATTTTCAAAATTGTGTGCCTTGTTTTTTTGTTTTGTTTTTTACACGAGAGTGAACATGGTACTACTACTGCGACAACACATCTCAGCTCAGGAAAAGCTTACTTCAGTGGTTAAGCGGAACCAACTGTGATCCCCTACTGAGATGGCTGTGCTTTACCTTCCATGTTAGAGAGGTTGCCTGCTTTGGTTTAATTTATAATGTATGAATGATATTGGAATGAGTCAAAAATCCACAAAGAAATTTCTACGTCCGCGCAGGCGAAAGCTAAGTGGCAACCATAGCGCGTACATGCGTAGAACACACGCTATTAAATTAGCAAACTAATTTTTTAATGATATATTTTTGACGTAAATATGTCTTTAAAATTTCTTCCATAATGGTTGGCAATTCAAACAACGAATGATAATAAAATCGGGGGATACAGTTTAGTGTTGCAACTATGTATACATATCTATCATCTACATCCAAAATTTTATTACGCCAATGTATAGCCAAAGGATAAAAAAATTCGTTATGCTAAGTGAGGACTGTGACGCATCGCGCGTGGTGGAGGGGGAAACGCCGCCATTTCGAGATCATTTTGCTGCGTTTCAAGATTTCCATTTAGTATAAGTTTTGACTCGGAGAAGCTACGACGTTCGTTTGAATTTCAATCGTCAGCTCTCGTCAAAATCTATCGATTCATAGATAAAACATTAGTTTAAAATAGCTACAGTGAATATATATGATGTTAAATTAAAAAAATAGCGTACTTTATATTTTGTATATAAAATATTAGCCTTTACGTACACGTATTCACGTACAACACACACGGCTGTGTCCGTGACACAGCCACACTACATTTTTTTTTCTGCTGTGCGCGGAGACGCAAGTAGCACAGTCGAGGCGCGTCTTGCCTCAGAGGCGTCTTCGCGGCGGTTCTCGCGGCACGCGAAAGGCAGCGCTCGCTTCGAAAATGGCGCCGCGAGGTTACGGCGAAGACGCGATCCGGGGGGTCCCTCGGAGCGGCGCGGCGCTTTGAAGCCGGCAAGACACGTGTGAGGTCGCGCTCCCTGCCATCTCCTCCCGCGAGTTCTTCCACACCCCGTCCGTCGCCTGTCCTCCCTCCCGCCCCTTCATCCTTCCTGGCCTTCTTCTTCGTCTCCTTCGTCTCCTTCGTCACCTCGAGGCAGCCCGACATGTCACCGAGCAGCGTCCCAGCAGCTGGCTGTGTCTCTTGTGAAGTCACACAGAGCGGCAATGCTAATAATTAAATATTAATTGAAATGTTTACGACGCAACTAATTGTATTAATCAAATAACAAATAATAGTAAAACCGTACATAGTATTTAAAAAAAATTTAAATGTGGGTTTTATACACGGCAGTGTGTTACCACCTGAAGGCTTCTATAATAACAGAAGAAAATGAAATTAACAGGTATAATACAGTCCATTATGTAAAGAAAACTGTTTTTTTAAATAAAAAAAAATCTTTCAACGTTCGAGTATTTTTTTAGCAATAAACAAGTCTTGAGACGTTTTTTTATTATTACTGTTCTTTCATGCACGGCTATTAACAAATTATTTGCTGATAGTTATCCAGTGCCTCCGTTCGAGCTTTAAAAAAAACGTTATATAGTCACGCAATTTTAGATCGCATTAATTCATTGGTTGATTCACAGATCGCAGTGTAGTCGGTGATTGTAAGCGGGTTTTGAAAAAGAACGTTGAGTTTCCAGTCTTCCAGATGCGTGTTCGTCACTTCGATGGCCGCGAGAGCCAAGTCGTCGGAGTTCGGTGGTCCGTGTCTGTGCCGCGGCGACTTCCAGAATTGGGATGCAATCCTCACACTGTACGGGCTAAATTTTGTGAAATGGGGTACGGAAAGTAAAACGTACCTTAGTTATCAAATTATGTTTTGCGAGAAGGTATTTTCTCGCGAAAAAAAAAGGTGCGATCAAATTTTATTTCTCTTGTGGTATTTAATGACACGTGTGGTTTTGTTCAGCATTCATGATAATGTGTTTACGTAACATTGGCAGTTGTTTTAATTAATTGTTAGTTCAGTGTTTTCTTCAATATACGAGTTATATTCGTAAAGTAAATTCCGTTTGGCCATTAAAAATATAAACTGTCGAGAAAAGGTTTTTAATGAAGATTTTAGTTACTACATATCTAATTCACATTTTCACATAATCTCCATTCAGTTTCAAGCACTTTTCGCAACGGTGCACTAGTTTCTTTAACCCCTCTGCATAGAAGTTCGCCGCCTGGGAAGTAAATCAGTTGACAATCGTAATTTTGCAAAACTTTTGCTGTGATTGTTGACCAATGTGTCATTAAATCAACCAAAACGACGCCTTTTTCGGGCCAATAAACGGTAGCCATCATTTTTCGACTCGAGTGCGGAGATTGCTTAAATGTTTTCCGGAGATGTTTACTGAGCGCCTGTACTCAGGCTATATGCATTGCGTATTCGAAGTCCATGATGCCTATAGCCGAGGCGTCCGTTCCATTCCCAGGCGGCGAACTTCTGGGCAGAGGGGTTAAAAAAACTGGTGCAGCGTTACGAAAAGTGTTTGGATCTGGATGGCGATTATGTGAAAATGTGAAGTATGTCTGTAGTAAATTAAAACTGCCAGTAAAACCTTTTTTTCACTGTTTTTAATGACTAAACGGAGATTAATTTACGAATATCCCTTGTACATACATTGACTTGTACACCACCCTCACAATCAGTGCCCCCTGATTCATGATTTTAGGCAACTGTTTCAAACAGAGTATTCTGAGTGTTGCATACATAGTCAGGCGTTGAGGTATTTCGTTCTAAAATTTATACTAGATTTTCTCGAAAACTATGGGGTAAAGGGTACAGCAAGATAGCAATTTTTTTTCGTTATTTTTGTCACGCATATTGATAATCAGCCCTTTGTATTGTTTTAATAAGTTTTTTAAACACCAGATGGTTATTTAAAATTAAGGATCGACAGAGTTTTCTCAACCTTAATGGCCCGTTGTGGTTTTCGTCTGCTACGTCCGTCTCAATTAACTTCCCTCCAGCGCTGGCCATCTTCGAAAGCACTCAGAGTCTCGAATCTCGAAATAATCTCATCGAATCTGATGGAACCAATACGTTCCGACCAATCGTACGCCCCCGTCAGGAAGTAATCTTTTTTTCCCCCGCTGACCTCCGCCGTCTTAATTTGTCCCATTACTCCTTCCTCCGTTTTTATTTTCCTCTCAACAGAGCTCTAAGCGTCCCACGAGGTTATCGAACGCCGGCGTAGCAAGGCACGCCTGACAGTGCCTGCCACTTTCTGCTGGCTTCCGGCGCGAAATAGTTCATGACGATTCGAATACCTATCAAATGGACGTTAAAAATATTATAGAAAACATGCGTCTAAAAAGTAATCCATCCGAACTTAGGGCTTAGGGCATGTAAGTCACCACGTCAGTCGTTGCCGTAACCATATATTTTCATCGACGATCTGGTTTTATCTCCAAACAGCGAGACTAACTACCGTTCACACAATTCTGGGATTTTATATTTTTTTTCTTGTTGGTTACTTTTAAAAATATCTCGTGAATTTAATATTTAGGAAAATATCTCAGAAACGTTAAGGATATGAAAAGCCAGCTATCAGGTAGTTGCCAGGTTGAGTTTGCAGAGCTTCAATAATCACAAAATCTGCTCAAGATTTTTTGAAGTGAAACTTCTTTGCTAAGGGGGCTACAATTTTCGAGCGTTACGAAAATTACGATCGCATGAGGGGAATAGTTAGGTACGTGGTGGCGGAACCGGAAGAAGAGGAGCCGGCAGGGGAGAGATATAAATGACGCAGCATACTTACATACTTGAACACTTGCACAATTACATATTTCTACATTTGCAAATTCGCACACTTGCTTACTTGAGCACTTGCATATTTGCACACTTGTATACTTTACACTCGCATACTTGCATACTTTCACACTTACAAACTTGCGCAACATCATAATTTAGCGCTCGTATACTTGCATATATATATATATATATATATATATATATATATTGGGTCTGCGACCTCAGCCAAAGAGAATTGTGTTATCTATACCTAATCATATAATAAGCAAGAATTTTCATTTTTGTTGCACGTGGACACCACGAAATTTTTTTAAAAGGTATTTAATAACGAAAAACAGCCAAACACCTTTACACCTGCATATAGATGTTTATTTTTTATTGTTTTCATTTTAATTTGTCATTTTTTGACATTTAAAGTGGCTAACATAGGGCGGGTATTTTTCCAAGATATTTTTATGCGTGGAAAATTAGTATACGTAATAGTGAGAGTTGTATATAAAATGTGTATGATCTTTCAGAACCTTTTTGTGGTTACCAAAGCAAGCCGAGAAGAAGCGCGTTAGCACAAAAAACGTAATCACGTTTACTTAAGAGCATTACGGGGAGAAGCGAAGAGCCAGGAAGTAGCGGGAGCCATTGACGCCACTTGGCTCGAGTAGTGACGATCCCCGTCCGACAGACACACGCAGCTGTCGTCGTCGAGATGCGACTCACCCTTCTCTCGCCTCGGCGCAGCGCGGAAACCCTCCGTCGCCCACGTCCACGGCGGCTGTGACGGCGGCACGCCGGTTTCCCCCCGCAGCGACAGCGCTCCTGGCGGCGGGAGTCGGCAACACCGCCCCTGGCGGCGGGCGCCGGCAACACCGCCCGGAGGCGCGTGCGCTGTGGTCCGAGGGCCGCGCTCCCGCAGCGGAGTAGGGACACGGTATCGATACTGTACTCATGAGCAGTGTCGAAAGAAAACTATCGTACTCATAAAAGTATCGATATTTTGAGGTATTGATTATTTTTCTTAATACTTAACGCTGAAAAGCGATTCATCAGTCAATATTTTTGTGTACAAATCGATTACAAACCACAAAAAAAAACAAAAAAAAAACACGTAATTACGAAACAGATATTAAATGAAACTGCAGCCGACTGGCAGTAACTGAACGTGAATGGAAATAAAGAAAAATATAATTTTAAATGTTTACTTATTTCTCTATATAAACAATTAAAAACAATATTTGATCTAATCGTTTCCCTGATAACCTGTTTCGTGTCTTTGGCAATGTACTGCCTGCATTCGAAAATTACGTTCATAGGACACTGATGTAGGTTTGAAATTATTGAACTAAAAAAAATTGAAAAAAAGGATTATCCGGTACGATACCTGCCAAAAAGTACTCATATGAGTAAAAGTGTCGATTATAAAGTTTCGAGCATAAAAGTATCGCTATCGAAAGAAAACAACTAGATACCAAAATGTATCGATATTTTTCCGTGCTCCGTATTGCATTCTCCCGCGACGTTATTTGCTTTCCAAGTAAAGTACTTTTCAAAAATACGTTCCATGTATGGTATCTTTGAATCCGTGGTACTTTTTTAGAATTAAAAAAAAAACAAATTATGAGTAAAGTGATAGTAAATTATATTTTACTTATGACATAGTATTTTACTTTGTGCAGGGGGAGAAGTAAATGGGTGTAATTCACCACTACGAAATATATAACTTTAAAAATAAAAAATAAAACTCCTTTATTCAATAATTGAAACTGAGAGAATAAAATCACATGTCATAGTGATTTGCTTAAGGAAGATCTTAAACGCAATCGATGGCACGCAACTGCCAAATTTGCGCTGATACTACGGGAATCCTGTACCAAACACCTGCTAGTGTAGTGTTGATAACAGTCTAGTAGGTATTGCACAGGATTTCATGCGCCATAGAGCTTATACGATTGTTCAGGTATTCATCACTTCTGTGGTTCCCTCTGCGTTTGATAAGTCAAACTAAAACTCAGATGTGTACGTCAATAGATGGTATTTTTTAGACAGTTATGAGATTTTCATGAGAAAAGATAAAATGTGTACTAAAAAGTGTGTTATACATTTATTTGAGTGCACGTTTAGCGGCGTATTCTCACCATTGTGGGCGGGGAGGGGGTAGGGCTAGGAAGAAGGGGGAAATGGGGTTAAAAATGAGGCAGTGGGGGTGTAAGAATTATGATTCACCGACACGGAATAAATTAACGGCTTTGCGTGAATACTGCTTGATGTAAACCGAGTTATCTGCTGCTATCTCCCAGCGGACACTTCGGTTAAGCTAAATGCATTCTTTTCAGACGGCAATTTTCTATTTTACATGACGTACAGCAAAATACGTGTTGCTATATGAAGCCACAAAACAGCAAATTAATTTTTTTTTTTTTTAGATCAATAATCTTCTATGTTTTTGTGATGTTTTGAGATTTCAAATGATAAATAATTATTCACTGGATATACAAATACTGTCTAATTCACATAAAAATTATGAGTCAAACAATTGTTTTTTGCTTTATTTTCCCTTTATGTTGCCACTAAGCGTCTGTAGAAAAATTTGGCAGCATTTCGTTTCTTGAAGCTGCCCCTCGGATGTAAGCTACACGCATGTGTGTTAGCATTGCTGGCTGCATACTGAGCAGGCATTGTTACACATATCTGAACATTAAAGGACATTTTCCAATGAAACAACTATCTTAGAGTGTTGCAATATCATTTAAATTATGTTAATCTTTGACCAATAACTAATAATCACTCATTCAAGAGTTAATGAACCTTATTGTAGTTGTTTGTATGTGAAAATTATATAATTTTTTGTTGCATTGAAGGTTTTTTTATCATTATGTTCAAGAAATTTCTTAAAGAAACCACTATATAGAACATTTTTTTTGTTTCATGTAGTTTAAGATGTTATTTTCAAATATAACTTATGATTTATTATCTTGGCCGCAAGTTATAGGCCATAAGTCATAAAATCATTTTATCTTTGATTAGTTCAGAGAAATATACAGATACAATATTCATATACTTCGATTTAAAAGAATCATGCATATATCCTGTTACGTCTACGACCTCTTGAGAAATTATGGATAAAACGCAATGTCGTAAAAAATAATACAGATATAAATATATATAATAAAAGATATCCGAGATAAGCTATTTTCCAAAGATAATATAAGATAAGATAACATTACAGAATATCAAAAACCTATTTAATTAAACAGTTCAAAACGCATAAGACAAATGTTAAGTTATGAAATGGGCTAAACAAACAGAAAAATTCTGACAACAGGGAAAACAGCTCTGGACTACTCGATGAAGACAGCAAGAACGCACTAAGCAGTGATAATCTCGGTATGCGCATTGCTGAGGAGAATACACAGCTGAAAACAGAAGGCTTCCAGCAACGAAACAGTCGCAACTTTTCCGGAAACTAACGAGCTTTAGAAAGCAGTTTTATTTCGAGCTTGAGCTGCTAAGCTGTGAGTACAAAGACGTGACGTTTTCAGGTGCAATGGCAATTTCCAAACTCTTTGAGTGGGATTTATGATGTTGCAATATATATTTTTAAGCAATCAGTAGACATACGTGGTAAAAAGGTCCATGTTTTCAACTGTCGTAATTTTGAGGTCTTTGAAGTGTTATATATCACAATGTCTTAGTGCAACCATTTTAAATATTTTAGGAAGAAAAAGAAAACTTTACTCACCACAGGAACAATAGATTGGAGACGGATTATTCACATAGCTTCAGAGAAATATTAGTTTATCCCTAGTACCTCAAATACAAGAAATAAGCCGTGATTTTGTATTTTTTTAAAAAAGAAGTATATGATTTAGGTTTTACGAATACTGCACGTAGGTAAGTTTTTGTAGAACTGTTGGTAAACTTGGAATATTTCCAACGGCGGGAACTCGTCCTACCTGGAGGACGTATCTCAAGAAGATGTTGCAAGAGCACTGTATATCTCACTGGAGGAAGGCGGAGCCGTGACGTGACTTAATTGTAATGTCAGCTGTCGGATTATAAACAGCCCCCTCCCTCCTTGAAGGTAGGCTGTGTCTCTTCATTAAGGAGGCGAGGGAAGCCTCTGGCGTTACTGCGTGACCCCCTAGACTCGACAGGCATCACTTCGCGACAACATCGCTGCTGCGCGCCAACTGGCAGTTCGCTGCGCGCGACGTCTTCAGTGGAGCGCCACTGCAGCCAGGCGTACACCGGGAACATACCTCTTCAAGGTCAGCGACCCCGAGCGGTGACCGTGATCAACGGACGTATGATAGCCATGATTACGGCAGCATGACCGTAAATAAAGGCGTATAAGAATGTATTTTATTTTCAACGCAATAAAGAAAAAATTCTTAAAATATGGTTAGTTCAATTTTATTTATGTTTTATGTGCCATAGCGGCTCAACGAAGTGAATTATTAAATACAAAACTAACATTTCCCAATCCCGAATTATTTTAAATCATGTATCGACGCCACGAGAACTATGATTATTGCTGCGGTAACTAAAAAAAATCCCTTTCGGCACAGTCCACAGTAGTAGGTAGATTTCGAAACACATATTTCTAATGAATATAAGAAACTTATATAAAATTCTGGAATATTTTAAGAACTTATTGAACATAACATATTTGTGTTCTCCAATACATATTACAAAAAGGTCGATTTCACATTTTCTCATTTTCCACAAAGTGAAATATTTTGCATTTATTTTTTAACTCAACGCATCCAGCATTGAATAGCTTAGAACGAATTACATATTATGGTAACTAAGGTAATTATTCAATTTTTGACCTTCCAAAACTATTTTTCATCCGTTGCACTAATAACGTGGTCGTAAAACATTTGCCTTTACTCAAGGTTAGAGATGATAATAATAAGATGGTTTAATATAAATTCTAACGGATTTTATACTATTTTTAACTAAGAAAGTTTTGATTTTTTTAAATTTCAACTCATGTTTTACAGTAAAAATTAGTTTCATCGAAAATTGTCTCAGCCAAAGTTTTAGATAAATTTAAGGATATACTATATATTATATAGTAAATTACAAAGATTTGATAGTACACTTTCAAACCTTGTTATTTTCGCCCTTTGCAATAAGGTTGATTGGATAAAAATTTAATTTAATAAAAGTGTTAGACAGTATTTAGAAAGTTAAATAAAAAAAGAATGGTTCGAAAGCGCACATGGTATTGAAATTTTATTTATTTTCTAATTCCATCCCCAGTTGTTTCAACACCTTGTTATAATTGTTTGTATCATTAAAAATTGTCTACAACAAAAATTTTAGATTAAAATTTTTAAAATTTGCAAACAATTTGGACGGTGTGCTTACTAAGGGAGTTATTAATTTATTTTAGTATTTTATCCCTTTTTATTCACCCTTTTGTTGTGATTAGTTGTAACAGAAGTTGTTTCAGATAAATGTTTTAGGTAATATTTGAAGAATTTGCAAACAATTTGAATGAATTTGATAGTGTGAATACTACCGGAGCTATGAATTTTTTTGTCATTCAACGTTTTTTTATTCCATCCCTTGCAGTAAAAGTGGATCGTATCAAAAAATATTTCAGAAGAAAGTTGTAGATAGTAATATATGGTTTTTGCAATAAATGATAACGAATATATTAGTGTACATAATATGGAATTATTTTTATTCTACACCTATTTTTTCAACCCCCTGCAGAAATGCCTCATATTATCAAAAATTGTTTCAGAAAAAGGTTTTAGATAAAAATTAAAATTTTACAAACAATCTAAACATATTTGATGGTGTGATTACTAAGGTAGTTATTAATTTATTTTTTGGATTTTAACCCCTCTTTATCCACCCTTTGCAGCAATGGTTACTCGTATGAAAACATTTTTCTGATAAAAGTTTTAGATAATATGTATAACGTTTACGAACAGTCCAAACGGATTTAATGTTGTAATTTATAAGGGAGTTATTAACTTTGTTTGGCCTTTTACCCCTGTTTTTTCCACCCCTTGCAGTAATAGTTGGTCGTATAAAAAATTATTTCATGTGAAAGTTGTAGATAATAATTAATGGTTTACAATAAATTAGAATGGCACGGAAATTATGCTTTTTTTATTCTTCCCCCGTGTTTTGAATCCCGTTTCTGCAGTGGTTCGTTTTATCACAAATTGTTTCAGAAAATGTTTTAGATAAAAATTATACCATTTACAAATAATTTGAACGAATTCGATAGTGTGCTTGCTAATGGAATTATGAATGAGTTTGTCCTCTAACCCTTTTTTTTCCACCCCTTGCATTTATGGTTGGTCGAATCAAAAATGAATTTTGACAAAGGGTTTTGGTATTACCTCTACAAGTTATAATACGTTCAAACGTATGTGGTATTCATCATATTATGGGAGTTAAAACGATTTTTCTGATTTTCAAAAAACCTTCCCCATTTCTACCCCTTTGGTCGGATATTGCACATTAACGAACTCGGCCGAGATTTCCCATGATTATATTTATTTATCAGTTTGGAAGTGATGTTTGAAAAATTATGGCAGTACCGTGATCCTAAAAATGTGATATTGTAACGCCCCTCGTGCCCCAAGATTATATTATTTTTAATTCATAAAAAAAGTCCTAGGAAACAGATGAGCAAAATTATAAAAAAATACAAGTATTACCAGAGTTGGCACGAGGCGGTGAACAAGACAATTTGATACTCCCTGCACACAAGCAACTTGGGAGCTAGTGGATCGTTTAAATAGATATAGGTAAATAATAAATAAATCATTACATAAGTATATTGGTCTATAGGTTTCCGGGTTTATTTAAAAATAATTAAATTAAATCTGTTTGCCATTTTTTTTAGATTCTTTAGGTTTCACAATGAAGGGTATTAACAAGGTATTAAAAGGGGGTCGGCCCGACATGATTAAAACAAGTTATACTATACTTTTAACAACGAATTAAGCACAGAAAAAAATTTAATGTATCCTTCCTGACATTATAGCATGTTAGATTCATCCAGTCATTACTGTAATTATCGTTTCATTTAAACACTTTCACATATTCTTATTTGTTAAGTTCCCTATGCCACTGCTCGCTGGTATTCATTAAGATAAGTTCGTTCGTTGGTTGCAGGGAGAAGTTATATTTTTAAATATCACCCAGGGCTTCAAAGTTGGACGTCTGGCCGGGATAAAGCTCTTCTTAAAGAGACTCGAAGCTCGAGGTCCTGGACAACATGTTGGGTGCAATTTCGGCCCCCAAGAGTTGGACCCTGTCTGAAACACAAGTCAAATTCAGACGAATTAGACCTGCTTCCAGGATGTTCGAAAACAGAAACGGCCAGGAGTACGACAGCACCGTGTAACTCGTGCCAGTAAGAATAAACCTATGTAATTTGTCAGTGTATTCATGTTTTAATTTAATACGGCGTCCAGGGTAGCCTGAACAACCCAGGGATTCTTTTAGTAGGCACACCACTGCCTCCGGTCATGTGGCCGAACCGAACCCTGAGGCCAACGTACTTTCTTACGGACTTAATCACTACAGGGAGGCAGATGGAGCGGTGTCAATAGTATAGATTTGTTGAATGCTTTACTGGAATAACAATTAGGCACTCATCTTTTCCATTGCGCATAGAAATATTAAGAAATAATATTGGTCATTTGGAAAATTTTCGGGCTCGAAACACTACGCCTGAAAGGATTTCACGCCTATGCAGTGTTACGCTAATTCGGCTGTCGAGTTATGCGGTTCCATTAAAAACTGGAACCAGACGACATCAACGAACAGACTTGAAGTTGGTTTTTGGTCAATTGTGCACTGAGTGGAAATTTACAAATTAATTTTAACATAATCTGTAACTGTTTATAACCCTTTTGTTTAAAAATTACTTACTAATTTTGCTACATTTTAATATTTATTTACATTAATGGACTTGCAGAACCTTAGTTTTGAAGTAATAGTAAATAAGCTACGAGATTTTAATACTAATATGCTTGAGTTAGTACGCTGGCATAACTAAATATAAATACATGTTATATTTTTGTATGTAATTAAGAATAGTTTTACTATAGTATTTTTTATGTTATTGTAAGTCAAAGCCTTGACCGAAATTAAATTTAATAGATTTTTTTGTAAAGATTATAATTGCAAAAGAAAAATATATATCAGAATTTTGTAAAATGTGTTTCCTTTGTGGTACCGTGTATAATTTGGATTAACCCCGTAAGTCTCCTATTTATGTTTACTCTGTTGAGTTTGGTTTACAAATTTTTATGCACCACTATCAGGAAGAGAATATTTTGTTAGAAAGTGATGAACATCTTAATATTTTTGTTTGGGTTTGTGTTTTATCTAGTATCACCATCTAGATAGTTTTCGGGTATAGAGTTGACGTCCGAACTACGATAAATCCCTCAAAATCAAATGGAAATTTGAAAGCTTTTTACTATACATGTTTGCACTGTACAGTTTTGTTTGGATACATAGGCATACCAGTAGTCATTGCTCGTTTGCCAAAAAAAAAAGTGGTTGTATAATTTCATTTACATTTCAAAACACATTACACTAAAATAAATGGAAAAATTAAAAAAAAAAAACTTTTGTCATTTTCTGTGAGAATAATGTAAAATATGTATCAAATATTTTTGAAGTTAAAAATACTAATGCAAATTTAATTTATATACACTGTTTCAGTAGGGAATTTACAAATTTTCAAGGCATAGGCTGTAAAGTTTTTGCCGCCCTTGCCTCTACAATTTTCATGTCCTAGAATATTTTTACAATCCAATAATTTTGTTGAAATTGCATGTAAAATAACTTTTGGGTATATTTTTGAGCTAATTAAAGCTCAATCATGTACGATTAATAAAGCGGGGTAATGCATGCTACTTACACAATAATGTTCATTTGGTAAACGTGAATAAATAATCTTTATTGAGCTTACAAATAGTTAAAAATAATCAACTCAGTCAAGTTATAAAAGTTCGTTACAATACCTTTTTGCGCGAATTTTTGTTGGCAAAATCATTGATGATATCGTCGAAAGTAATCTTGTTCATTATATACAAACCATCCAGTTCGCAGACTCCAACCAGTAGTAGGATTGGCATGTAAAAGTTGATAGTGGAAAGAGAGGAATACATTTTTTATAATTTCGCTCTTTTCACTCATTCAAAGTGTGGGCAGAGGGCGCAGAGGCTGATTACTGGTTGGGGGGCGGCGAACTAGCTGTTTTACTCTAGAATATGGAAGTTTGCTACACGGGTTCACGGAACGTACAATGACAAGACTTCTATCTGTAAAACATCAGAAAACAGAAAACCGTCATGCAGAAATCTTTTTTATTTCTATGAGGTAGCAAAAAAAATTCTGACCCCATATTTGCCGCCCCAAAAATCTGCCGTCCTAGGCTCAAGCCTACTCAGCCTGCTGGTAAATCCGCCACTGCACTGTTTCATTGCAGCGTTGTCAGTGCAATTAAAAATCATAATTATGTCGGCGTATTACAGAAAAATATTTATTTCACGTATACTAGTTCGTTTTCTGTTTCTGATGAAAATGAGTCTTCATTTTGCTGAATATAAACTTGACAGACATGGACAGTAGCACGACGAAGAGCGCCGCAGTCGCCAGGAAGAACAGCGCGACATCTAGCAGCAGGTAGCTGTACCACGGCATGTCCACTGCCGCCGTGCGCAAGTGCTGCGCTCCTTTGTGTCGCAGTACGTACTCCGTCCACCAGACAGCGCGCTCCATGGGCGTCGTCTGTTGGTCGTTCACTATGGCGTGCAAGCGGTCCATGTTCTCTTGGTAGCTGTAAAGAAACGATTGAAAATAAATTCCCACGCCTTCCAGTAGCTTCGATCCACCTCCATTAGACTCATTCGTCCTTCGCTGGGTATCAAATCCAGATGGCCACGTGCGTCTGCCAACTACACTACTGTGTCCTGAGATCCTCAGTGGTTATAGTGGGGTCTGACAGGCTTTATTGATACTTTCGTCATCTCGTCATTACTATGCGTTAAGGGCTAGTCTGAAAATTTATCGCTATACATCTCTTGAATTTTAATTCTGTCACATCATATTTTTAACGGAAATTTCCTCTGTTTATACAATTGTTGTAAAAAGGCACACAAGTGTTTGTAATTATTATCATCTCTTACGCGATATTTTACTGAAATTATATTACATTTTGTCAATATCTGCTGAAAATATTTAAGACAGAACGACAAGTGCATGAGACATATAGTGTGAAATTTACATTGAACTAATAGAAATGACGAGATATATAATCTCATAATTCTCATTTTGAATGTTTACAGTGTTGAGTAATATTTTGGTAAAAAGTGATGAAAATCTTTATATGGTATTACCATATACACAATGAGAGTGAATTATCGTTCTTAGCCTGAGAGTTAAGGGCCGAGGAAGTTACAAGTGCGAATTTCAATTCTATGATAAATTTGTCAAAAGTTCGCCGCAAAAACATGTAAAATATATACATAAATGTAGACAGTGTAATAATTTTTTTTGTGTTAAAATTACTACTGCGAACTTAAGTTATATACATTGTTTTATTGCAGAGTTAAATTAATAATATAAATACAATTATTAATCAGAAATATATATGTATGAGTATTAAAAAAATTATTTATTTCAAGGGCATTGGTTAGTTTTTTTTTCTTTCTACATGGAATAGATTGTAGACTATCTTCTCTCTGCACAACTGACCTCGAAGAAATCCCGATATAACAAATTGTTCTGATATTACAAATACACTGACGAAACTTAAATATTGTAAAAAACTTTTGTAGTAATATAATAATATAATAATATTATATTATAATGTCTTGAATATCACATAACTTTCATCAGATATTTTATGATTATGAATGCTCATTGAACTATGTAATATTCTCCTTATTTTCAGAGCTAAATATAATCAGATATATGGCGACTCAACTTCGTTATGCTATATCCAAAGCCTTACTTTCTTTCCTGTATTATTTTTGTTATTTTTTACTATCTTTCCTGTATTATTTTAGTACATTTTTCTAAACATTCCAAACATATCAATAAAAACAAAATTTCTTAACTTACAAAACAAAATTTAGCAATCCTTTCTGCTATCATAAATATACACATATATTACAGTGTAGTATTCTGAGCAATTAAAACCATGAACATATTTTTGACATGATTATGTATGAAAAGTGAAATGAAATTAATATAAATAATTATATAAAATTACAGATATAAACGTATTTAAGTAGTTTTGGTGAAAATATGTTAGTATTTTAACCATCTCTAGTTCATTTATCTGGCATAAAAATAGTGGATCCGATAGTAAAAAAGTTTAAATTTTAATTATAATACATTACACAAGCCTTTATACGTATTTTCTAAGAAAATTAATGCAAAAATTATAATACATTGACCCTTTACCATCTTAATGTTTACAACTTAAGTTCATTATATATTTATATAACATCAATTTTATAAACTTTCTATAAACAGAAGCTATCAAGCTTTGTAGAATCTTAAAATTCACGAGAGGTTTTATTTACTGTGGTAGATTTATAATAGCTTGAGCAAAAATTTTGTTCTGTTGAAGAGATTTTAATTCATGATTAATAATGGATTGCCATTGCTTGGGCTGAAGGATTTAAACTGCTATTATGGTGTAGCGAAAATGGTATCAATTTATAAGTAATGTATGGACAAACCTCTTGTCCTCTATTATTTTGTTGAGTGCTCCAAGCAAAATCGTTTTAGTGAGCTCGTTAAACTCAAGTCGTATTGTTACTCCTGCATCTTCTCCCAGTTTCGTGTTGAAGTCTTGGTCAGCAAACTGGGGTATGCCTATCATTGGGACCTTCGCGTGTATGGCTTCTTCAGTGCTTTGCAATCCTCCTTGGGTGATGAACAATTTTACATTGGGATGGCCTGAAAACACGCACATACAGTCACAGCTTAGAAAATTATCAGGAAAACATTCGGCCAACCAGGTTTTTATGATTTGAATCCCCCAGCCATTTGCTATTCATATCTTCAGCGGCATCATTTTGTATGTTCGTCTGACAAAATTTTTACATCGCATGGTTATTCACAGAGGCGATAAGACCTCCAAGATTATAGCGAGCTAACTACAAATTAAGGTAATGATTAGAGACCGGAAAAATTCGCGGGTTCAATTACCTTCAGGATAGACTCCAATATCCTCTAGACACTCGGGCAAATGCCAACTGTTCATTGGCTACTGACTTGTGAGTCGTCTCGACTGGGTGGTCTGTGATTCGACACTTCTATGAGTGAGGGTCTCTAATTGGCCATCAGTCCTCCAGATTAACAGTAAACCAATTGCAGAAGCAGCACTAAGGCATAATTATTTGAATTTTAGCAAAACACGAAATTAACCCGCGAATTTTTCAGGTCTCTAGTAATGATTCTTGCTCATAAATTTCTGAAATGCCATGGTGTTGGGGACTAACCCACGAACATCGCCACATTAGCACTACTCTTTAGCGACCACTGCTAACCATAACTCATAATTGTTTCTTTATGTTCTTTTTAATGTTTGTTTATTATTTATTGCACTTGAAACACCATAGCAAAAATAATTACAGCATATTTCTTATCAGTGTTTGAAGCCTTACTTATATGGCGATAGTCCTGGTTTAAAACCTTTCACTGGCATGACTAAGTTTATGTCAAGCAAACTGGTACCCAACTGGTCCACAGCTAACTACAATCTTGAATATCTAAGACGTTAAATAAGTTATTGTTTTTTAGGAATTATACCACAAAGATATAATGGAACTTCTTAAAATAAAATAAGATTTTTGTTCTACATTTACATCAAAGAATATTTGACAGTTTTTTTTTCATTATCTCCTAGTGTAGCATTAACAATTGTTAAACTTTGAAAGAAAGACTCAGTGCGAGTCTCTTAATTAAAGTTTTACTTTAACAAACAAGAGTTTGAGATATAATAAGTAGCAGTGGAAATCAGCTAGTTGACATATAAGAAATTTAGGTGTTAATAACAGCCTGTTAATGAAAACTTAATTAGATAATTTTTGAATGTCACCAAATTACAAAATTGAAAGGAAAGAGTTCTTATAATTATGTTTTGGAGTTCTGTTTGAGAGAATCATGCTCACGCAGAATGTCCTGCTGCGGCAGCCACTTGGCGATCTTCACGTTGCGAGGCTGGCCGGGCAGGTTGTCCTGCTCCCACTTCCACAGCACGCGGTAGTCGGGCAGCTCGGCGAACACTTCCAGGAACACCTGGCGCTTGTCGGCGGTCAGCTGGTCGCTCCTGACGTTGCTGCCGAGGCTGAAGTATATCGCGCCCTTGGGAGCCCCGTCCAGGAACTCCTGGATGTCCTGAAGGCATACAACACTGCGCGTGAAGGAACTGCTGGATGTCCTGAAGACATACAAAACTGCGCGTGAAGGAACTGCTGGATGTCCTGAAGGCATACAACACTGCACGTGAAGGAACTGCTGGATGTCCTGAAGGCATACAACACTGCACGTGAAGGAACTGCTGGATGTCCTGAAGACATACAAAACTGCGCGTGAAGGAACTGCTGGATGTCCTGAAGGCATACAACACTGCACGTGAAGGAACTGCTGGATGTCCTGAAGGCATACAACACTGCACGTGAAGGAACTGCTGGATGTCCTGAAGACATACAACACTGCATGTGAAGGAACTGCTGGATGTCCTGAAGGCATACAACACTGCACGTGAAGGAACTCCTGGATGTTCTGAGGACATACAACACTATACACGAAGGAAATCATGTATGGCCTGAGGAAATACTACATTCTACATGTAGGAAGTACTTGAAGTCTTGTGGATTAACAAAATTTTAATTGTATGAACTCCTCCAAATTTATAACTCCTGAATGACATGAAAAATACAGCATTGTGTGTGTGCTGAAGACATACAGCACTGCTAATGTAAGAATAGCTGATGCATGTTTTGCAGGGTAATGCTAAGTATTGCATGTTTTGGTGGTTGACAGTGGGAAACAGACCTACTTAGTGACCATAATATAAAAATATAAAATGCCTAAAGTTGAACTAAAATAATTTGGTGAATTAAATTGTTAATTCATTATTTTCAAATTCAGATGCTTCAGAGAAATGAATAGAAATTTAATAAAGTTTTCAGTAAATACTACAAATTTTTCTTGTGATACCTAGAGTATCATTTTCATTATAAAAATTGTTTCCTATATTTTTTTATATCATTTAAAATTTCCCATAGATAATTAGTTAATATTAGGCTGAGATACATTAGATATGATGAAAACCTCTGGATTTATAATACATAATATTTATTAATTTTTTGTAGTCCAATCAGGCTCTTCCTTAACTCTGCTACTGTATCAAGAGAGTGCTGCAATAACATATTAACTACCTACCTCTGTTTATTTACTTTTTCAATTTATTTTAGAATATTGCTATTGTTTGCTGCCTTGTAAAAGGAAGCGACAATACGAGCCCCAAAATGTAGTTTGTGTTGTCTCTTCTGTCACCTTACTTTATACTATAATCTTATGGTGTTGTATTATTTGCATGTTGTCACAGCTAAGGTTGTTTTGTTGCTCTATTATGCAATTTATTAGTTTACCTAATATTTGTTTTTATAGAATACTAGCTGTACCCTGCCACGCTTCGCTGTGGCACATTGTGATTGAATAGCTGAGAAATGAGAAACCAAACAAAGAATACATTTCATATAAGTTTAATTTTACCATACTTGTGGATATACAATATTTTTTGTTTTTCCACTGTATGCGTAGATATAAAGACTATCTGGTTTTCCGACTCGGGAACACGCAACATACAGTTGTCCATGTGAAAAGCAATCCGCATCTAAATCTAAACCACACAATTCTAAAGATTGACCTTGAGCTTTATTGATTGTGATTGCAAATGCCAATCGAATTGGGAATTGTAATCTTTTAAATTGAAATGGTGTATCGGTCGGGATCATGGGTATTCGAGGAATGAGGACATCTTCACCTTTGAAAGGCCCCGTTAAAATCGTTGCTTCCACTACGTTATTCGTTAATTTCTTAACCGAAAGTCGCGTGCCGTTGCAGAGTTTTGGCTGATTAATATTCGGCAAGAGGATAATTGGCACACCTATTTTCAATTTACGTATGTGTGGTGGTATCCCTGGCAGATCAAGTGAGTTTAAAAATTCCGTAGAACATATTAATTAAATAAAAAATTAAAAAAAATAGGTATAGGGTCAAAGGAGTTCAAAAAATTAATAGCCTAGAACCATCTACATGCAATCCCACATCAAGTGGTGATAGACCCATACAAAACATAACCTCTACTTACGATTTGGATAACGGCGCAGCACAATCGAGACACGATCACACTAAAGTACCTCATTCATATTGTATAATTAGTCCCATACCGGTACGCTTAGTCATTTTTTAATTATTGCACCTCACAATAAAAGCATTCTCATTGTATATAGCCATTTCCCGTTCGCTTTACTTGACGTAGTTTTTTTCATTGCTAAGAGAAATCCTTTGGCATGGCGAAACGTTTCCATAACAGAAAATGCGTGTTTTTTTTTGTTTGTTTTTATTGGTGAGAAAACACATTAATAAAATGGCGCAGTTACTTTTTCGCGGTCGTTGGTATGTTGCTGACGTGAAAAGTATATAAAAACAATCCTTGATGCGGGTTGTATATAATGGTAAAATTTCAGCTCGATCAGTGCAGAACTTTTTGAGTTTTTGAAGCGTACACAAACCAACATAACATTTTTATATATATAGATTGATGAATTATTGAATAAATATTTGAAAATTGACAATCGAGAAAAAAATCGATCGTTCTAGGAAAGATACTCTTTGTGTGTTAATTATTCACAGACGTTAGGTGTTAACATATATCCCAGACAGAGATAAGTTGTTTTACATTCATGAGATTGCCAATTTATCTGTGGCCAGTTTCGAGACATTGCCTGTCTGATATCCAAGATGGAGAGATAGTCGATGATTGTGCTCTTATCTTTCGTATTGTTGTGCGAATAATTTTTTAAAAGTCACCAATTTTACTCGGCGCGTGAAAGACACCACTGTTCGGCGATTGGGTTTCCTCCATCACGTGTGACCTGAGCTGCCTTTCGAGATATTGTAGCTTAAGGGGCCCGCCTACCTGGGCACACATACGGTGTGCAGAGCTTCAGGAAAAACAACGCGATTTCAAAACTACTCAAGATATACGAGTGGGGCCTATTCACGAATAGCATTTAAGAGTTCGCTGAGGACCGAAAAGTACTTTTAATTTCTGATTAAGTTTTTAAACTGTATTTTTAGAAGCGTTAAAATGCCTAAAACGCGTGTTTTCAGAGTAATTTTTAGGCATAAAACAATCAGTACAGATTCTTGAAAGCACTTAAGGGGCTTGCATAACACCTTTATCTTCATTTCTCCGCCATATAATGTTACGGTCACCGCTCAAATTTCACAGTTGTTATCCTGTGACGACGAGACGAATGCGCGCCAGTTCAGAGACTTGCGCTTAGAGGCTATACCGCGCTGGAAGCACCAGCGAGCGTCGCGCTTATCATCCCGCCTCACTAACACACATTCACCCCTGACGAGGCGGGCCCCTTAAGAGGCCGTGTCACAAATTTGCGCTCCTATCTATATCAATGTTATTTTAAAAGGCAGTTTTTCTCAAAGTCTATAAGAGGTAGGGGCCGGAAATTTTGCCTACTGAAAGTATACAATACATTTAACATAACCGCTTTTTTCAAATTTAGTTATCATATCATATATTATTTCTGTGATGAAAATAATATTATCAATATTTTGATTTGTCCAGATACATTGAAATTTTGCTTATATTTATAATTATTTAGCAAAAACTGAAAACGCCATTGAAATGTATTGCACATTACCTTCCGATCAGTGTCTTCATGATCATGATGGGTTTATAAACCTGGGTGTAATCAAGTCTTTAACAATTACATGACAACATTTATACTTAATAATTTGGAGATATGCCTTTTCTATCCTCAGCCCCTGAGCTTTTACTATCTGGTCTGGCGACGGACCTGACACTCTTCAACCACTCCAGGGGTCTCCGATTGCACATCTTATCAAAAAAAAAAAAGCTGTTCGTTCATTTGTTTTTGTGTTCGAGCGAAGGTTTACTTCTCCATAAGTGCCACAGACTTCACACATTTATGCCAAGGGAATATTCCGCTGATGTGACGCTATACGAATGTATTATTCGCGACCATACAACTTTTTTGTTTGTCATCGGGAAAATGACGCCGCAGTTTGATTTTTTGTGGTGATATAAAATAAATTTTCTTGCTAGGGAATGTTCATTTTGAATTGAGCATTTTTAAATGTCAGCGTAGAATATGCTTATCTGCCCATTTTGTTTCTTTCCATAATAATGAGTAAAGTTAACATTGTCATAGACATTTTATTATATTCGTTTGCCGTCCAAGTACAAATGTCACACTATATCGCACGTAAATCTATTTTTTACTAATTTGTTAGTTGTCATTTTATTTAAGTTATAAATAACAGTAATAAAAATTATTACTTAATAGTCCAGAATAGAGATTGAGTTATTATTCATTTAATAGGAGTTTAAAATATGGTACTACATACATATTTATATTATCTTGTTGTCTTCTTTGTAACTTTACTGGAAGAATGGCATTTGGTATGTATGTTAACTCACAATGAAAATACTTCAGAAGTACTCAATTAACAGTGAACAACCTAGGGCCTATACTAATTTCATTATGTTCATGAAATATAATTTATATTACTAATAATGAACTGTATGTGTTTTGCGTAGAGATATCGTACGAACTGTATGTGGTACAGACCAACATTAGCTAAGACTCTGTAAATAAGTAATTTCAGTTAATGTGTAGAGAATATTAAAAGTTAGAAATAATGATATATATATAAAACAATGCAGAGTAATCAGCATAAAAATAGAAGTTGTTTTTACGTAGCGCCTACTGGAATGTATATTTTGTGTTGAATTATGTGGTATGATTAGTATTCTCTTATTGTAAGATGTGTTTTGTTAAAATCTTATAAAACATCACTTACTGTTGAAGGATTTTCATTTTTTTTGTGATGATCTTACTTAAACAAGTTTTAATTATATTACACATGTATATTTTAAAAGCATTTTAATGTATACTTATAGAATTGTAATAGGCTTTATACGGACTCTCACGATGCATGTGAGCATCTATAATTAATAGAGACCGGAAAAATTCGCGGATTCATTCGGCGATAGGCTAGAAGTCAAATACATATACCTTTTAGATGATTTTGCTATTGGCTTACTGTTCATCTGGACGAATCTCAACCAATTATAAAACACCAACCAAAGAAGGATCGAATCACAGACAAACAAGCTGAGACGACTAACAAGTCAGCAGCAAATGAACTGCCGTTATTTGCCCGAGTGTACAGGGGAATGTGCAGTCTATCCTGAAGGCCGTCGAAACCGCGAATTTTTCCGGTCCCTAATCTACATCAATATTATGGCCGTTTCACAAGATCAAATATTTATTGAATTCAATCTGTTGCATTCATTGTACATGATTTTCGATATGTACATTGAATTCAATACAAATTGAAGATGTTACTCAACTAAGCTTATTCTTATTAACTTATAAGTATTTTGTTTGTTCAGTACATAAAAGTAAAAGATTCGTTATTATTTAAATAATGAGCATCTTTAAGCAATAACGTTTTCAAAATATTTACATAAACATAATGGAATATATTTTTTAAATACTTTATATCTACGATCACATCAACGGCAGTATTATGTAATCAATGAGGTAATGAAATATCCTGAAAGGATATTTTCTTCTCTGTAAAGTAAATTTGTAATGCAGCCCTCTTAATGTTAGTCTTGTGAGTTATTTCGTCTTCTAATATGCTACAGCAATGTATAAAATTAAGTTTTGTTAGTGTTTTAGTCTTGTGTAATGTGATAAATTCAATATTTTTTTTGTATGTTCGTATTCATAAAGGTAGGCTACATATCGTATTAAGATAAATAGTAATATTTGTAAATTTAAATTCTTTGAAACAACGTCGATAAGAGGTTCACCTACCTCTGTTAAACTGTATGATGGTGCATTGTAAAAAATTAGGTAGTCTGACTTAAGTGAGATTGTATTTAGATTGTGTGTGATGCATATGCAATATCTAAGCATATGCATTTATGTTATTATCCTTTTAAAACGTTACATGATGAATTTCGTATACTTTTTAATGTCAACTAACATTATTTTTCACGGACTATTACATCCAGATAAAGAATAATTACCACATGTTTGAAGATTAATTGTATTCCGATACGTTTAAAGTATTAAAATTTTTAGTTTTAGTTTTAGATACGACTCATACTACATTTGTTAAAGTGAGGTTTCTTGATTCTGAATCCCTGCATCTGCAATTTCCTAGTGAGCCGCCGGTCAGATTGTCATCCTCTCAGATTGTCGAGGAACCAGATACATTTTTCGTCGAGTAAACTCGAGCTGTCAACCTTCCCACTAATCCTGTGATAAGGGTATAGTAGCTTTATCACGCGCTGCGGCTACAGTTCCTTCGGTTGAAAAAGCCACTAAATCTCACTGTTAAAAGAGAGAACTTCTAGAGCAGAATATTGGAAATAAACATTTACTGACACGGCCTCTTAAGTGATAACTCCTATCTCGGCCACACCACATGCCTACTCCCGTTTGTCGTCACGCCGCCACCTGTCGTCGTGCCAACGCAATGTCTTTTCTCGCATTTAGAGATTGTTAGGGACCGGAAAAAGTCACGGTTTCATTGATCTCTAGGATAGACTCTACAGTCCTCTACACACTTGAGCAAATATCCCCTGCTCATTGGCTGCTGACTCGAGAGTTGTCTAGACTGGATAACCCGTGATTAGACACTTCTTTGGCTGAGTGTCTCTCACATTGGCCTAGAGTCTTCAAGGCGAACCGTGCGCCAACGGTAGAAGGATCGTAAACGTATAAGTATTTGAATTTTAACCTATCGCGAAATGAACTTGCGAATTTTTCCGGTCTCTAGAGATTGTGGCCTGTCCTGGTCTCAAGAATGCAACTTTGGATGCTTTCTCTGACAGCTTCCAATCGTCAGAAAAAGCCTGTATCACTCAATAGGTTTCCTACCAGCTCCGCTAGATGCTTCCAGCAAAACTTATAGCTAAAACTTAAATCCCTCCAAATAATTTACCATTTTTAACACTAGGGGCACACTACCACTAAATTCTGATTGAATTAAATTTCCACCTATTTGGAAACCTTCCACAGAAATTCGAAAACGACCGATTACAAAAACTTCCATGAAAACGACCAGCGCTTTGCTGCCACGGACGACCTGCCACGGAAACAACCATCGTGTGATATGGGCTTTAAAGCACAATCGTAAAGCTATGCAAAATTGATTTGCCAATTACAAAGGTTATATAAGTGCATCAGCCAACCGATTAGAACATTCTTTCAGTTTAGAGATACCTGCGTTTACAAGTGGCCAACGACTTCGATCTCGAGGATTCGAGTGTTGTTTAGCTGGCAATTTTGTTAATCCCCATGTTCTTGTATATAGTTCTAGCAGAACCTGGAAGACGTTGTCTTGCCATGGTTTATTTGCCTCTATATATCTCAAATGGATATTTTGTATGTAATCTAGAATATATAATGAATCACTATTTGTTGTTATTGAGGATAAAGGACAGTAAAAATCACAATATACCAATTTTCATAGCTGCAGTATGCAGTACCTGGCGTTTCCCGGGTGATATATTGTCCGCGAGTTACAGAAAAATGGGTAGCGCTATATGATAGTGTGGTGGACATCGAGAAATGACACACAATTGCTGTTTGTATGTCTTAACCTATGATTTTCTGTTTACCCAAGGCGATTGGTTGAACGGTTTAGAAGTTGATGTGCTTCAGTGCCATCCAGTGTCGAGTTATAGCAAAATGGATATCTTGAAAATATTCTCCGTGTTCAAATATCTATGAATACTAATTTTCGTGGAGATGTTTTGAATTGTGTATAAATTGATGCACTGCAGCACCATCTAGTGGCGAGTTACAAAAAATGTACAGTATAAAAACCATCTCCATGAAAAAACACTTCGATGTGCCAACTTTCATGGCGATCTGTCAGATGGTATCGGAGTTTATCAACGACATAAATACCATCCCGAATTATATATATATAGATTACAATTAAAATCAAGTACAGCTTAGTGTAATAAAGATTCACGCGGAATAAAATGTTGAATTGCTAAATTTTGGTAATTAAAAGGAATAATAATGTCTACCAAATCATCAATGTAAAATATAAATATTATTTATCTTAAATAATATCCACCCTTTTGTTTTTTGTTATAAAGCTACAATTTATTTCTGTATTACAAAAATGTAGTCAAGTAAAGTTTGTTTTTTAATGGGATATAACTCTCTTGGGTGGAAAATATATTTTGTTTCTTTTTCTCATTGAGGATGAAAATTTTGAGCTTTGTTAGTATTGCCATGTATTTATAACTAAAAGCTCTTACATAACTTGGTACGTAAGTTTCGTAAGGAGCGAAGTGGTGCACTGCGTGTTCACTGGGCTCGTATTCTAAACATTCCAGGTTTAAATCCTAGGCTAGACATCTTGAATTACGTTAATCCTGGTTTTACTACTACACATATTTGGTTGATATAATACAATATTTATTCAGCAGTTACTTTTCCTAACCCATTAATGAGTGTCATTGTCTTTTAAATTTATAATAACAAAACTAATTTAGTACAAAGTATATTAAGCCATTTTTACTAAAGAGTTTGTGCATAGTGAAATGGAAACTAAAATATAGAAAATTTAAATTATAATTTACCTCGAATACTAACTATGAATTTTGATGCAAATTAATTCCTATCAGCACCGACTCTCAGTGGCGCACGCAAACTCGAATTTTCAGATGGGTAATTGAACGGAGATATAAATAATAAGTTTTAAATCCAAAAACTACAAAAAAACTTACATACTTAAAAGCATTATTGGTGCCTTAAAATTAATAAAGAAATATATATAGATATATCAAAAAGCACTAAAAAATTTATAATTACACATTTTTACAAAAAAAAACTAACTTACTTTAAAGGTTAGGTACGGTCTAGAGTAGATAATTTATATATATATATATATATATATATTTTTTTTTTTTTTTAGTTATAGGATTTATTGGGGGGTTGAATCGTCTGTCTCACCCCTCCCAATGGACCGCCAATGCTGTCTCTGAGATCTTGTCACACGGGCGTAATAGCTTAAAGACTACGCCACAACACACAAAAAACTGTTGTAAATTATTTATTAAAGTCAACATGAAAGAGCAAGCTACTGCACAGAACGTCGCATTAAATTTCAAACAAAATATTTTTTCTTACCTGAGGGAGAGACTTAGGAGGTCTGATATGAAAGCCATTTATCTTCACAACTGCCGGCACTGTTGGTCTTGGAGGGTGGAAGCCATCTACATATGTCAAAAACAGCATACTGACTTGAGTGTATAAATCTCCCAAGTATGGCGTTGAAGGTCCAAAAACCCGCTTTGTTGTAGAATCTTGCTGTGGTATGAGAGTTCCATAGAATAAATTACCAATTCTGATTTGAAAAATCGAGGTTTCTAAGCGCTGCCAGAATGTTCTGCTCTTGTCGGTATAGGGAAGGGATATATCTGGGATGTAGGAAGGATTGGTAGGGCTTCCGAATGAGTCGTATGACACTGCTACCGGCGGAAGAGACGTTATGCCGATCATCGGAGCGGAGAACCTGTGACCAAAGGCAGCCGTGCACGGTGTTATTAACCACTCCAAGATGACCAGGTCGAAGTGTTCCTTCGTGTTGTTGGGGTCGATCATCGCTTGTACCGCCTCGTGGCCCATTATCGTCTCGCACATGTCATTTCCACTGAGAATAATTGTTTTAAAAATTTCGTACTTTGCCTTTTGTTCCTGTCTTATGGAGCTGAAGTTGTTGGTTTCTCGGAACGGCTTGTACATGCAGGAGACGTCGACCTCGGTGTAGTTGGCGAGCTGCGGTTCCCTGATGGGGTCAGGGGTCACCACGACCAGCTGGTGACCTCTCCTGCTCAGCTCCAGAGACAGCGCGCGGTACACCACCTGGTGGCTGATGGACGGAGTAGGAAAGACCGCAAGGATGCGGGCGCCCTTCGCATGTGGTCCCTCGAAGACGAGGTAGGAAGTCACCGCCAGGAGCAGCGTCCAGCAAAGACGGGCCATCGCGGTGTTACCAAGGCCCAAGACAGGGAAGTGGAAGATACCTTGTTTCGACCGCCTTGAAGTGTATAAATGTTGCAACTGTGCACCTGTTATCGAATGCCATTTTTGAAGTCTACCTGATATTCGCCAGTCATGTCCTTGAATTGTTGTGTCTGCAATTTGCTTGCAAGCATTCATTATCTGCTAAACAATGTGTGTAGTTTGTGTAGATAAGGATAATGTATCTCTTCCCTCCATGTTTTTTTTTACAACCCAGACACTCTGTTCTCTCTTTACTGAACCAATGATTCAAAATCTTCAAGCCATTATTCTGGCGTCAGTAACATGTGGCAAGGCAAAATTGCCTCAATAGATTTCTATGTGTGCGTCAACAGACTTTCCATACAGCTGCAAGGCAGGATACATGCAAAACAAAACAAAACCTTTTAGTCTAACTTACATGAGCAGGTATTTGTATGACCTCTACTTGGTCATTTAATCTTGTCCCCTCATTCTTAAATTTTTTTGTTTATATGGAGGTGTTGAAGCCAGTTGAAAATAGTATAACATTTACCGGAGCATCGTGCTTTTTATCCATTTTGCATTGAAATGTTTAAATTTATTGTTTTTCTGGTAAATGCTTGTACAAATATATTTAAAAAATGTATTTAAAAAATGAATTGCGATGCCATGGCTAATTTGAGTATAATGTACGTTAAAGAGGAAAAGTTCATCGCATGTTTACATAAACGTATTGTAAAATTTATTGTCAAATTTCAAGTTTTAATTTAAGAATGGATGAGTTCAGCGAAGAATTTTTAATTAATAAAGTTCAGGCTATTGGTATTTTGTATTACATTGGGTTGAAGAACTACAGATAGCCGCCAAAAAAAAATCATGAGCTGAGATATCATGTTCTTTTACTCTTCCCCACGGTTTTTTTACTCATTCTATACTACATTTCATAAACGCATTTGGCTTGGAAAGATTTGCCTACAGCCAAAATAGAGGTTTTCGTGTTAATGTTGTCGTGGTATTGCCTTGAATGATCTCGGGAGACAATGGAAGTCTTAAATCGCTATAAATGGATCGGGATTTAAACTCAGATCCTCTGATGTATAGAGATCAGTGCCGTATCACTGCACTACATTGCTACTTCAAAACAGGTAAATCTGTGTTAATATTATAGCTCTTTATTTCAAAAACTACTGCTAAATTCAACCTTCTGGTGTTTGTTCGAATATCTTCATTAAACAGCCACATCACTCTTATTTATAATTTTAATACATTCATTTATTTTGTTTTACATTAGTGTTCCGAGCTATAGCACCTTCATTTAACTATATCACTTAACAAGGATATGTTTCTTTATTTCAGGATTTCCAAAAAATTCGCCCGCTGTTATTCACATTGAATTGATTTACAATTTTTGAAATATTGTTCGTTTGCATGTAGATGAATTAGTATTATTTATTTTTTGAATTTATTTAAAAGCAAATTTTTTGACATTAAATATTCAGAAGTGTATTATAATATCGGCATTCTTAAGAATGTAAACTAAAACACTCAGGAGACCTCTTTAAAATTGTTACTGTCATATTTTTAGCCTTATTTTTTTAATTAATAAAACCAATATAATCAATACATAATTTCTTAATGGTTTCCAAAAAATTGTTTTCCCAAATATTTTAAAAAAAATTTTAAATCAGATTTATCGTTTGGGAAATCTTAAAATCTAAGTCTCAAAAAAAAAACCAAAGAATAAACCATTTGTAATTTGCTAATCTACTTGTTGGCTTCTCTTTCTAAACCTCATGACGATAGCACTTACTTTGCAACTAAGCAATAAATATTCACTTGACAAAGCGCAGACACTCTCTATCCGACTGGCCTGTCATCAGATAATACCAGCCAAACTATCATTTTTATTCTTAAATCATCCACACGTTATAATAAAGATACTTAAAAATATATAAAGGACTTTGACAAACTGCGAGTATGGTTTCGAGCCATTCTCTCAGCCAAGCAAATATTAATTTAAACAGCCTTCATAGTAATTCATGACATCAGTGTTTTTTTTCCAACCCAAACAGAACTTAACTGGTTATCCGTTGCCTCGGAACGTGCAGAACTCTGCAAGGCCCCCGAACCACGAGACTCATTATCACAGAGACTCAGTGCGTCGTAAACCATGATGACGGCAATTGGTTAAGGGGATGGAACATGGATTTTGGGTGGAGAATGGAGAGGAAAGCTAGGCATCAAAGATGCTGGAAATTCCAATTTTTAAAGCATTTATAAGTTATATGTATGTGTTCGTGTCAGTATTTGTCAGTTGTGTTTTTATTTTCCTACTATCTATATTCGAGTAATTTTAAAAATTAAGAATTTCAAATTTTTTAAATCTGCTCAAAATACTCTTCATGACAAGCAAATAACTCATAAATGAATCATAATTATTTTTAAGTAACTGAGTCAAGATCGATATGTGATCTTTTCCTGGAGTGTAAGGGGGTTTCTAATTTATAAACTTAACGGGAAGAACACCTATCAAGTACAGAAAGAAAATGATTTCGTGAAATCATATTATGTATAAGAAGTATTGAAAACCAACATAAGTTGCATCCAAATACTAGCCTAATGGAACCACTGAGAGTGCATCGTAGTGGACACGGTCATATTTGTGTTGCTTCCGAATCCTCACAAGGTATGCCGATGCATCGCTACATGAGCCCACGAAACTGGAGATTTCTTGAGATGCGACACTCGCATCCATTAGCTTCGAAATAGTGTTAAATGTTAATCGTACATAACATTGCTTCAGAGATTTGGCATAAGATTTGTTTAAAACATAAATAGTTTAATTTAGAACTCAAATAGAGACAAAGAAAAATATACATAAACATAAATGTTAAAAGTATTATATATTGGTGAAATTAAACTTATATGGGTATTTAATGTTGATTGTAAATATTTAAAATATATTGGGTCTCAAAACAAAATTTTTATTTTGATAGCTAACATTTATAAAATCCATTAAAATTTTGTAATCTTACCTATCTACCATTGGTTTTTGTTATTTACGTTTTGCTGAATTTTCGTAAATATCACGACTAAAAATGGCTGCGTGCACGTTAGTACGACCAACTGTAAACAGGTGGTGCTACCAGTAAAAGTATTCGGTTCCATCCATCCCTAATACATGCGTCCATTACATTTGTGGCTGCATTTGTTATGGGATGAAAGTATAGGTGTGTTATGGGACGTATCCCTATGTATTGGTATACAGCCTAAAGGCTTTCAGCCTGTGGAGCAGGCACTCCGCGATACTCACGTGTCCCCGAGGAAGCCTACAGCCCAGGTGACTTGAGAGGCTGGAAATAAAAACAAAAAAAAGGTTGCTGCCAACTGTTTTCGGTTATAACATCAACCCGGGAATGCTTCCATTGCATCTACCAGAAGATATAATATTCTGGGTGTTCTGGCTCACCGCCATGACGAGTATCAGGCAGATGGACTCGCTCGGCAGAGAGTCGTTGGGCGCTCGCTGAAGCGCTGTCGCCGAGGGCGGCCGCCCAGAAGAAGAACGCCGTTGCTATGCCAACTGAAGCTCCGACTAATCACCACAATATCACGCTGCCCGATCTCAGCTCCACGTTGAAGTAAGGTATGGTAACGAGAGTTTAAGTCCAGCTGCTGGTGATAGAAAATTTTCCATTCTGCAGGTGATAGAAAATTTTCAGGTGCACCCAGGCTTAAAAAAAGAGCTGTAAACCACTCGACTAGGTGAGATACGTTCCCCTAGTTCAGTGATCGGGGGAGGTACCGAGGTAACCCCGAGGCCCTCCAGCACACGCACAGTTGGTCTGTCATTTCTAGCCAGGGCTTCCTGCGATCGCCGCCGGATGAGTTCAGGCACTTCCGGGCCTTAATCGGCTGTAAATCTGCCGGGCCGAGGTACGGCAGGTCGGAGGGTAATCCGAGGAGACGAGGACATCCTGTGGAGTAACTCTGAAGAGTGGCAGTCGGTTAGCAGCTGGTGCCGAATCAACGCCAAGTTGGTAGTAGTACGGGAAGAATCCATGAAAGATTGAACGGTGTCCCACTGAGGTTGCCTCCAAGGCCCTGGATTCTGATTGGGTAGAACTCGTACTTGGTAGTGGTGCTCCAATCGCTTGGAGCAGGCTCCAAGGGTTCCCTAGCCTGATGCGGAGTTGACGTGGCGAGTGACGACACAGCTCTGGTACTAGCCTGGATAGCTAACAGAGGTTGGATAGGCCTCCACTGGACCACGGGTTCACTGGGTGTTTTGAGGGGTCACAGTGTGATGTGGGAGATTGGGGAAGGCGCCAGCAGTGCTGATAAAGTCTTAGGGCACAGGACACAGCCAACTGTCTGGTTAGCTGAGTGTGGTAAAGGGGCTGAGGCGGCGACTATGCTGGGTTGGTGGCCCCAGCCGCTGGTCGGTGCCGAAGCTCTAATACCCTCCCAATCTACAATAGGGAGTGATCCCTAACAGTTTTGTATATTAAAAAACTCTGGAATGTTTTAAAAAGAGAACTGGATGATACTCCCACACTACCCTTCAAGGGCGCATATTGGGAGGGAAAGTGAGAATGCCGGCCGCAAGGTCGGAATACATCTGTGTCGTTGAGCTACCCAGCCGCTGGTTGGCGCCGAAGCTCCAATACCTTCCCAATCAACAACAGGGAGTGATCCCTTACAGTTCTGTCTTAGTAAAAGCTCTGGAATGTTTATAAAGAGAACTGGAAGCTACTCCCATCCTACCCTATTAAGGCGCATATGTGGGAGGGGAACGTCAGAACGCTGGCCGTAAGGTCGGAATAATCTGTATCGTTGAGCTAGTCAGTATATGGTCGTATTATATGGTTTTTCACATGATCTGGACTTTAGTTTACCAATGTAATCAGAGATGTCGAGGGTGAAAACGTAAGATTACGTTACATACGGAAGAACTGTTACGCTTACGTGCTGAAAAGGTTGCTTGGCAGATTTGGGCTCCATGATACGGGGAATTCGAGGGAATATACGACTTATAACGAAGTTCTGAAATGCACCAGACGTGTTACTTAAGGCTGATTGACTTAGATAGAAGAGAGAGAACACGAGTTTTATAATTGCTGCTTATTGTCAGAGTACTTTTCAACCGCAATACTGAAGAGAATTCATGCGTGGCCATAGAGTGAAGTGTACTTTCGTATGAGTCTGCGTGCGCAGTATTCGCTGAGCTTAGCTGCCACCAGCAATCAACGAGGTAATCCACACAGCTGTTGGAGTTTCATCAGGGACTCACGCTAGTATCTGGTGATCGAGAAGCCCGGATGTGGACGAGCACGCCCGGACAACGCAACTTCCAGGACGAGTAGGAACTCGCTGCCACCGTAACGCAATACAAGGCGGGTGACGAGCAGCAGTTATTGCCACACATTTTCGGTGGTGTCAATTTCCATCACGTAACTGGTTCAGTGATACACTACTTGACACATCTCACATAACAGCGCAACGTAATATTCTGGCTGAGACTTTTGCACAGTTTTAATAATATTTTGAACTTTTGGAAATATTCAGTTGATGACTCTCAACAACTGAATGTTTGATAATATGTTTGTAACTTCTTCCTTCTCTTAGTTTACCGTGGATGTTTACAGATAATTATGTATATTGTCACGGTCTGAAAATTTCTTTACTTTTTTTTCTTAAATTTATTTTACTTTTGTATCTCGTCAGGTTAACGTGTTGGTGTACGTGCGCGTTTCCAGGCTCGGCCGGTTGATTTCGACACACGGGTAGCGGAATATAGGTTGCTGCGATGGTAGTTTGCAGGCACCGCAGGCTTTTGCGAGGCTGCGTGGTTTGCTGATTCTCGCGGGTCGCTGGCCAGGGCTCGCCGAGAGATTGCACCACGTTGTTCCAAAAAACCCGCTGCGCTGCGCTAGTTTCTTGTTTGCCGTTTTGTTTGTTCTGCCACGCGAAGCTTTTGTGTACTCGTTTCGAGGACTCTGTCCTGATTAGTGTTGCCATCTTGCGTCCGAGTTTGGAAACGTGAGCAGAAACAATCGAGCAGCGCGAGAAGGGGAAGGAGGAAGCTCGCTTGCGCCTGCGCAGAGGGAACTGTCTACTTCGCTTGTTTTTTTTTTCTTGCGGGAAGAAGGGACAGCCATTTTCCCCATGGCTAAGTTTTTCCCGGTGTTCGTGTTTTTTTCGGGTGACCTCGTTCGTGAGGTAAAACTCTCGTCCAGGGAGTGACCGGGGCTTTTTCGCTTTCGAGACCTCGCGGGACGGGTGATCCACGACAGTACGGGGCCGTATCGCTGAGACGAAGTGAGGGTAAGTGGTTGGCAGTGATGGATAGTGAGACGGAGCTTCAGGCTAGACGATCTTCGTGCAGCACTTAATCTTTTAAGAAATAATGTAGCTTCAGCTTTCAGGCCAATTATGTTTTTAGGAAAAGTAGTTTGGGGAATCGACATTTTGTTATAGGCCTGCATGTAGTGGCTGGGAAGTAGACTATTCCTCAGCGGAGTCGCGGCGATGGAAGAACGGCCATGTTGTTAAATGATTAATTGTTTGCCGGTCGACATCACTTTAATGTTTAGTTAATGTATTTATTTATTCATGAATCTATTTTTTAACTTATTTGTTATTAATTTATTGGTTAAACATTATCCAGAGTTTGTTTATTGTGTTCCTAGTATGTGGTCTAGTAAATAAAATCTGTGCTTGAATGATTTAATAATGTTTCTTTTCAATGCATAAATCTTTCCCTACTCTCCCTGTATGGGGAGAAGACTTGGTCTCGGGTACAGGAACTCTACCATCTTAATCAACCCCCAATGTTATAGTTTATTTATTGTTTTATGTATAGGAGTACGCGGGATGTCTGGCGGAGTCCCGTCACAATATTATTGCTTGAGTAAAAAGCAATTGAATTTAGGATGTTTTACCGATTTTGTAACCGATTGATATCAAAAAATAGGAACATTTTTTTTAAGTGTACACAATTAATATATACTTATATATAGATACATTGAAATTATTTACTCTCTAGTAATTTTTAAACAATTGTGTGGCAGCCCTGAATCAAGTATCTGCGGTTTAAGACAAGGGCAAGGAATATTGTTGAATATGTTATAGGTAATGTTATGATTATGTTATAATGTATTATTGTTATAATGAATTTAATTGTGCTTAGTAAATATGTATAGCTTACGCCTTGTTCTATGTTCTTTCCATTGTGACCCCTAAGTTACAACATGTTATTCCATCCGACAATAGAAGCCCAGTACTTGGCTGCGGTAGTAGCCATGTTTATTTATAAGTAAGTTAAATATTGTTTCAAGTACAATAATATGTACAGTTCTTTTATTACTTTATTTTTTATTATTTGTGTAAATTCTTCCCGTGTTATAATCTCGAAGCATTATATATATTCTTAATTAAATTAATATTTATTAACTTTGAAATGCAAGTCTATTGGTTGCACATTTGTTACGTTTCCATGCATTGTGTAAGTAGCAGACGCGATAATGAATTGTTCCGGAAGATCGAGCTCCATCTTCTGTTTATGTTCCCGTGCCATTGAAGAACGGGCCTAAGTTATAGACAAGGTTCTGTTGAAAAACTGGCAAAACTGAGTTTAAATCAAAATTATTTAAAAAAAAAAAAACAATTATAAAGATGATTATTACAGAAAAATCATTCATTTCGGTGTATTAGTTCTTTTTCTGTTTCTGGCGGAAATGCGTCTTCAGTTTGCTGAATATAACCTTGACAGACATGGACAGTAGCACGACGAAGAGCGCCGCAGTCGCCAGGAAGAACAGCGCGACATCTAGCAGCAGGTAGCTGTACCACGGCATGTCCACTGCCGCCGTGCGCAAGTGCTGCGCTCCTTTGTGTCGCAGTACGTACTCCGTCCACCAGACAGCGCGCTCCATGGGCGTCGTCTGTTGGTCGTTCACTATGGCGTGCAAACGGTCCATGTTCTCCCGGTAGCTGCAATCATTAATCATTGAGACTTGTTCAAGATGCATCTACATCGCTATGGAGATTTAGATACTCGCAGTACCATAACCATGTAGTGATAGGATAGATATAAAGTTAGTTATTATGAATGTATTTTAAATTATAAAATTTATGTAAAACGTTATGCAAATGAAATGTCTGTTAAAAATTTTAACTTAGGCAGTAGGTATTTTGTTTGCTATAGTTACTAGGGCCATGTCGATCCGCATTATTATTGGGAAGCTAGAATCATCAAATCATCAAAAGGGGCATGCATATAGCTCTGCACAAACCAGTATCTATTAAGCAAATAAAAATTTAATATTATGCATTTATGTACATGTATTTTCATATAACAAATACTCTCTGTAAATTTATATCAATGACATGCTCGTACTTTAAGGTATTACTTAAAAAAAAGTACAAGTGGTTACAGCAGGCACACAAAAAAGGAATTATATTTTAAGAAACCATAGATAATAATCGAATTCCTGATATTAATAGTATTACATAAAATAAGGCTGAATAAATTGTGTGTGATGAAAAAATTTTGTAGCCAGCATTGTGAAAAAAGTAAATATGTAAAAAATTTTCGGTGACAGGTGAAATACTTACAAAAACTTTAATATCTAATAAGTCCATTATGACATGACGAAAAAAAAAAAAAACCTACGGTATCCTGAGTGATCAGCTACATTCAGGGAAAGGTCGCGATAAACCGACTTAACATGCCAAATACGAACGAAGCACGCAAAATGCCTTCGTAACCTGTCCCCGAGAAGCCGGATTTGTCCTTTACCAACAAAAGGAGCCTCTGATCACTAAGCTCCGGTCAGTGAATCGCACGCTATTGTCAAGAGTTTTAAATTTTTACATGTACAATTTAATCATTTGGCAGTAATAGATAATCAACGTCCTACTGAATCGGTGATTTTGTAAGAATCTTTGCAACGATTCTAAAGGACAACAAAAATTACTGACATCCATTAAAATGCAATTTTCAAGGCTTCTTCAAGAAGGTATTCGGAAACTGCCACTTACTCGAGCAACTATTCTTTGTTGTTTCCTGTCCCAAGCACGCACGTAATACGAGACCACACAGTCTCCAAGCTTGCCAACAACCTGAGCCAAGTGAGCGCAATTTCTTGCTTACTGTCTGTGATAACTATGGCATTTATGTTAGGATAGGCCTATAAATAAGGCACTATATCAGAATTCAATAACAATATCAAATACAAGTTCTTGTGACCTCATAAACTTGTGGTGTGCTAGAGCAGTTCGGAATCGAATAGAATTGTAATTTTTTACAAACGGTTTAAGCCAGGAAATATTTTACCAGATATAACCTCAATTACACCACATTAATTTATGAAAATTATTTAGGTTTCATAAAATACGATCACTGTATTTAATATGTTATCAGAGCAAATAAAAAAATATATTATGAATTGCCACAATTTTTGCAAAACTTCGTGACCCCCGAGAAACCTCCAGATGGCCTCCGCATGGGGAGCTCTAGTAAAAAAAATGGGCTCCCCATTTATAAGCCATCCTGGAAGGGTTTTTTGTTCCCACCCACCATCTCTTTGGTAGCCTGACTTGTTGCAAGGGATTGTATTCCTATCAGACAAATGCCACCATCTGCCTGAGACAATCCACCTTGGAGGAGCCGAGCCGCGAACCCGAGTCCTACAAGTCAGGCGCTCTATCCCAGAGCCGTAAAACTAAAGGTGCACATATTGAACATTTGTAAGAAAAACTAGGTTAGTTTACCTTCAATTTTATGTATGATTGGTTGTAAATAGTCCAATTTGGACTGTTATAATATACCATTAAAACTGGGACATTATTTTATGGACACCCAGTATTTACAGCCCGATGTGCGACTGACTTACTCATTTATGCTAATTATAACCGGCTTCCAGAAGAGATTTTTTTTATTTGTAATGGGTGAAAAATTACAGAAAAAATAGTATTTGTTTAAATTTTCAACCCATGAACAATAAATCGACCTTCCTTAGGAGGCCATACAATATGTCCCATAAAACATTGAATGTACCATCGTACTGTATTTGGCTATTGGCGTTCAATATGTTATCGCCTGCTTACTGGAGGCTGGTAGATGAGCAAATTAAGCTTTTTTTTTTTATGAATTTCCACCATATAATTTAAAATTATTGATTTTTTTACATAAAATTATTTTTTTTGCATTGATCAAGTATCGAACAAAACTGATTTCCAAAATGGAATATCTAAATGTTAAGATGGCGGGCGCCACAGTAATAAAAATGATTACTACACTCTAGTGGATAAAAATTGAACTAATATGGTGGTAGTGCACTCTAGCAGACGACAACAAGATAGTGGCCGCCAGCAGACAAAAACAAGTTGGTGGACATGACGACAACTAGCTGGCGATATTTATACCTTGGCATTAGTGGTGGGAGTTCAGTATGTTGGTGGCTTCAGTGGAGGAAAATTCCGTCGCCGTTTATATTTTATTTTATTTTTGCCCTCACCGGTTTCGAACTGATCACGTAAGTATGTTTTTTAAATAATAATTTATTAAAATTTTATTAATTAAATTTTTATGAATTTTTAAATTTTCCCATTAAAATATGATAATTATAAAGGATTTTAATATGGCGGTCGTAACATCGTAATCCATAATGATGGGGGCTTCTATTTAACTATTAATTAATATTTTTTAATAAATTTTAAAATTTTTCTAAATTGTTTTGATAATAATTCCGGGTTTTCAAGATGGTGGCCGTAACGAAAATTCAATAATCTAGAATTTAAGATGGTGGCCATAACTAATCGATGCCATCATAAACATCTAAGATGATGCATGTAACGAAAATTGAAACATTAGGGAGTGGGGAATTCAGTTCCTTGATGGCGAAAAGTTCTAGAAAACAAAATGGCGGAAATTTCTAGAAAACAAAATGGCGTAATCCAAGATGGCGGATAAAGGTCAAAGGTCAAGATCATCCAAGATAGCCGTCGTGATGTCAGAGGTCGGTCGGCGCCACGCTCCACAGCCGGAAGCCAGTGCCCGTTAATACTTTTCTATACTACTTATTTTATTTAAAATGAATCGCCATTGCTTTGGCTATAGAAAGAAATTTATTGTGGCATAGGAAAAAGATGTTAATTTGATAGTAATGTGTGAACATACCTCTTGTCCTGTATAATTTTTTTTAGTGCTTCAAGTAACATTGTTTTTGTGAGCTCATTCAATTCCAAACACATTGTTACTCCTGCGTCTTCTCCCAGCTTGGTGTTATAATCTTGGTCAGCAAACACAGGTATGCCTATCATTGGGACCTTTGCGTGTATGGCTTCTTCAGTGCTTTGCAGTCCTCCTTGGGTGATGAACACTTTCACCTTGGGATGGCCTGGAAACATACACGCAATAATGTGCTAAAGAAATTAACAGAAATGAATTTAAAATGTATGTTTCTAGGTGCTGAATCCCACAACCGATACGAATATGGGTTTTACGTCGTACGGAAGGACCCCATCTTCCTGGACACAAATACGGTGCACGTAGATTTAAAAAAACTTATTTTATTGTCTATAAGTGTCTATTTACTAAAAAGCATTTAATAATACGCTGAGGGCGAATGAGCAGTTCTGCTTCCGAAGTTGGTTTTTCAACTGTATTTTTAGAAGAGAAAATATGGCTAAAATGTGTGTTTTCAGAATGTGTTTTATGCATGATAAACACAGTACAGACCCTTTAAAGCACTCAAGGGACTGGCATTACACCTTTATCTTCATCTTTCTCTCGTATAATGTTGTGGTTACCCAACAAATCTCACAGTTGTCCCACGCACGACGAGAAGACTGCGTGTCAGTCCACAGCCTTGCGCTTAGAGGCGATACAGTACTAGAAGCACCTGCGAGCGTCACACTTATCATCCCGCCTTACGAACATAAATACATCCCTGACAAAGAGGGCTTCTTAAGGCGACAGGACCTCCTAAATTGTTGTGGTTTCCGAACCACATTGTCCTGTGTACAAACCACAATGTTGGGATGGAACCCATGTGGGTACTTTCTAACATGGGCAACGAATGATTCAATATAAAATTAGTTACTTAGTGCATAAGACCACAACATAATTAAAAATACACAATATTACATTTTACAATACATTACAATACACAATATCACATTTTATATCAGAGCTTCAGTTTAAAAGAATACCTGAAGCTTCGGTAAGCCCGATATCTGAGACATCATACTTGGTGTGTTGTTACCACACGCTGGCATATCTCAGTTTATGAGAAGCGAGCAAAAATATATATTCTTGAAAATTAAATACTCCGCATAATCTAAAACAAATTTTAAGCTAAAGTTGCTTTCTAACACTGGAATTACGTTTAAAAAAATTATCTACAGTAAGTCACAACTGCAGTAGTATAAAATTAAAGACTTCAAATATAAGTTTAGTGCAAAATGGTCACATGTTAAATTTTACGATAACATACAAAAATATAGGTTATGATCAGTAACGCTGTAAAATTTCCAGATAACTTGAAATAATTTACAGAGTTGAATTATAGATGGGCGTAGAAAACTGAAACTATCATTTTTAAGAAATTTTAAATATTGAAAGCAATGTTTTTGTATAATTATTGTTTGGAGTCCTCTTTGAGAGAATCATGCTCACGCAGAATGTCCTGCTGCGGCAGCCACTTGGCGATCTTCACGTTGCGAGGCTGGCCGGGCAGGTTGTCCTGCTCCCACTTCCACAGCACGCGGTAGTCGGGCAGCTCGGCGAACACTTCCAGGAACACCTGGCGCTTGTCGGCGGTCAGCTGGTCGCTCCTGACGTTGCTGCCGAGGCTGAAGTATATCGCGCCCTTGGGAGCCCCGTCCAGGAACTCCTGGATGTCCTGAAGACATACAACACTGCACGTGAAGGAACTGCTGGATGTCCTGAAGGCATACAACACTGCACGTGAAGGAACTGCTGGATGTCCTGAAGACATACAACACTGCACGTGAAGGAACTGCTGGATGTCCTGAAGACATACAACACTCCACAAACTACTTGAATACCTGAACATGTACAAAACCTCAACGTAAATGAACTGCTCGCTGTACTGAATAAATAGAGCACTAGCATGAAGAAAGTGCTGGATGTCCCGATGACACACAACACTGCATGTGAAGGAACTGCCGGAGGATCTTTGGCATGCTAACACTTACTGCTGTGTGATTTTGGTGGACTGCAGTGGGGAAGATGCCCACCTAAAGGCAAATGTAAAATATAAATTGTTAAAAAAAAACTGTAAAAAATCAATGGACTGGAAACAAATGACAAAATCTTCTTAGCGGATACAAATTAAATCGTAAAACTAATGGTTAGTTGAATATTTTCGACGTTTTACCTACAAAAAAACTTGCGATACTCAGATTCTTTCAATGTAATATAAAATAAATTAGTTTTCTAGAAAATCTCTAACATAATATAGCAAAAGTCTCAATGAATAAGATTTCATAAAAGAGCATGTGTAAAAAAAAGCAATGCGTCGCTTATTGTCCATATTTTGCAATAAACGCATCACAGTGTCGTGGCTTGGTCTCAGCGGCGGGACGGGGGTCTCCCTAGGAGGTGTGGCTTACACATGCAGCTCGTAGCTGACTTGTGTGGTCAGCTTCGAGACCTTGCCAATCTAACATCCAAGACGAAGTGAAAGTCAGTGCTTGTGCGCAACTTTCGTATATATTTGTGTCTTCAAACCAATTATTCACATGTTATTCGTATAGTGGTCGATCCCTCAATTTAAAAAAAAACGAAACAATTGCCGATTAATTAAAAAGCTCAAACAATCTCAGAGCAAGAAAAAATCTTAGCAGACTCGTGGAATTAATCGAAAGAGCCGCCTTTGTCCTGATCGATGCACAATAGTTTTGGCAGAATTTTGTTTTGCCACGAACAGTTTTATGGACATCAATCACTAAATCTATAATCTTTTTCTTTTCTTTTTAGCTTTGTTGATGACTGATCGTGGTTAAACAAGCAACTGGATTTGCAATCCTAGTATATAATGAGAATAATGTAAAAATTTAAAGAGACAATGTGCAACACAGTCACTTAGTAAATGTGACGAAAACATTTTTTAAATCAAATTTTTCATAGACTTCACACATTAATAGCCGAAAGAAAATGGAACATATTCGTGAGAAAATGTTAACTGAAAATAATTATCTAAGCTGATTTCACATCCCACTTACACCTTGTTCCCTCTTAACATTCGTATACAGTTTTTTTTAAAAGTCTGTAAAAAAAATTTAAACAAATAAATTTAATTGCTATTTTTTGGCCATGAGGTGTAGAGTATTTGTTGGTTCCACCAACACCTAGCTTTGAAATATTTATTTGTATTATACTGCTAACAACTATGTACAATGGTGGGTCTATTTAGTCATGGTTGGTCTGACATCTTGGTTTAGCATTTGTGGAACTATCTTTATGAATGAAGAATAAATGAATGAATGAATTATGTCCCTCGTTGACATCGAGATGATAAACAACGGTTGAGAGGTGGAACATTATTATGGCGAAGAGAGTACATTAGTGGGAGACTTCTCACTGGCTGATGGCAACGTCCGCCACGCTTCCAACTTCCTTTATCGACCCCACCGGTAATTGAACTGGATAACCTAGTATAATGAGGTGAATAATACACTCTATAGTAGCCTGCAGCATCTGTTTAGCTTTCATTCTGATTTAATTCAAAACAAAGCTAAAACAAGGCCTCGAACTATCTTTTGATACAAGAAGTGATCCTTGTTTATGGACACATGAGTCACTGAGTCAGGGAGCGCACTAAAGAGGCGGACATTGTCACACTATCATGAGTTGCAGTCTTTTTGTACATAGGCAATGTGAATTGACAGGATAGCATGGCTCGTCATGTGAAGGTCATGGCTGACGGCTCCTAACGCATAGTAGTTCTTCGACAAAATTATTTTATTTCCTCTGCTCTTGCTTATACATCACAGGAGAAATAAGGATGCGAAGAAAACAGTACATGTCTAAGTGTGCCTAGAAGAGACTAAACTTTAATTATTTTGATCCACATGGGCGTAAATTTGGAAGAATCTCCCCTTAAAGTTTGCCTTCATCATGAAGGAATCGCAACAATTAAAAATAAATGTTTCTGGGTTCTACCATTTTTGCTGTTATTTGATTAGGAGTCAATCAGATATCTGCTTTGTACAGAAAGTTTCCAAAAAACGCCGTCATACTTGGCAGGTGACTCCTTACCAGAAAATAAGTTACAAACCTATTTACAAGTTATCCTTTAAGTGATGTCCAAGTAACTTATGCGCTCTTAAAAACCAAATTTTTGTCAAAATATTTTATAGGAATTTGGTAAATTATTGCAACTAAATTATAAATAGGCAATAATGTTTCTAATAACAAAGATTGTACACATATGATAAATTATTGACAGTATAATTGCCCTACATTACTTGTAGGTCAGTTTGAATTAAGTATTTGACATATATGTACGCATTTCGCGAAAACGGCTTAGGTGTACAAGTGTGTTTAGAAAATACGACCTTTATATTGTTTTCTATAATCTTGTTTATAGAATGCCACTTAAAATTATTTCTATCTTAGACTGATAAAAACACGAATAAAATGATTACCAGTCCAATTTTAGTTATGGAGAAGAATGATACTGTCAACCATATTATAAAATATATAAGGTCTTTGTTATTGGAAACATTATTTACCGATTTGAATTATTTAGATGCAAGTAGTTTCCGTTACTTATTTAAGTATAATTTTAAGAAATTTGTTATTGGAAACTTATTCGCTGATCTGTTATTATGATGCAGATATTTTTCAGTAAGAAAGTAATAATGCTAAAATTCAATTATTATTTTTAGAGCATATAACTCCCTTATTAATCAGTGTTATTTAGAAAAAACACGTATGTTTATAACTAACAATATGTTTTATCCTTTATTATAACATAGTACATTCGATCATAGAAACTCGTGTCGCACTCCGAAACAACCATGTTCAGATAACAGGTCAGACATCCTGATTTCTACTGGCCATGGTTTTGAAAAATCACTTCATAAAATGCTTGGTTTATTTCATATGAAATGCCACGGCCAATTCTTTTCCCTTGATGATTGAAGAGTGTTATTTTTGTCTACTTCGCTAATGATAATCCATTTTGATACTTAATATATACAGTTGTGTTTATTGCACTAGAAAACTAAAACAACTAGAATATCTAAGGTAAACAAGAGCCTCTAATCACTTGGGTCCAAATTTGGAGTATATGTCATACTTTAACAATACCTTGAAGCATCGCAGAATATAATTACTTCTAAATTGAGCATGATGGCTTAGAATATTTGCGAATAAACCATTTAAACAAATAAACACCCTTCTGCACAGAACACCACATTAAATTGCTAATAAAATATTTGTGCATACCTGAGGGAGAGACTTAGGGGGTTTGATGTTAAAGCCATTGATGTTCACAACTGCGGGTACATGTGGTCTTGGAGAGGAGAAACCTTCTATGTGTGTCACGAATAACATACTGACTTGTTTTTGGAGATCTCCTATGTATGGTGTAGACGGTCCGAAATACCGTTTTGCTATAGCGTCTTGCATTGGAAGGATTGTCCTGTAGAAGAAATGTCCGAATCTAATTTGGAAAATCGTAGTCTCAAGACGCTGCCAGAAAGATCTTTTCTTATCGGTGTAAGAAAGGGACATTTCTGGAATGTAGGAAGGGTTGGTAGGGTTACCAACGGAATCGTAATTCACCGTCGTCGGCGGAAGAGACGTTATGCCGATCATCGGAGCGGAGAACCTGTGAGCGAAGGCAGTCATGCACGGTGTTATTAACCACTCCAAGATGACCAGGTCGAAGTGTCCTTTCGTATTCTTGGGGTCGATCATCGCTTGTACCACGTCGTGGCCCATTATCGTCTCGCACAAATAATTTCCACTGAGCACAGCTGTTTTAAAAATTTCAATCTTCGACTTATTTTCTTGTCTTACGGAGCTGAAGTTGTTGGTTTCGTGGAACGGCTTGTACATGTAGGAGAAGTCGACCTCGGTGTAGTTGGCGAGCTGCGGTTCCCTGATGGGGTCAGGGGTCACCACGACCAGCTGGTGACCTCTCCTGCTCAGCTCCAGAGACAGCGCGCGGTACACCACCTGGTGGCTGATGGACGGAATGGGGAAGACCGCAAGGATGCGGGCGCCCTCCGCATGTTGTCCCTCGAAGACGAGGTAGGATGTCACCGCGAGGAGCAGAGTCCAGCAGAGACGGGCCATCGCGGTGTTACGAAGGCCCAAGACAGGGAAGTGGAAGATACCTTGTTGTTTCGACCGCCTCGAAGTGTATAAATGTTACAACTGTGCACCTGTTATCGAATGCCGCATTTCAAGCATACGTTATCTTCACACTACGTGGAATTGACTGGTTATGACTTTGCTAGAGCGCGCGAACAGTTGTAGGTTCCTGCAGAATATATGAAGTAGTCGGTGTAGCAAAGACAATCATAACTCCCCTCCCCACTGCTATTACATCCCAAACACTCCCCTATTTCCCCTTTATCCCCTTTCTAGCCTTCCCCAATAGCTGCAAGGTAGGAGAAGTGAAAAGAAAGTCTTCGCGCATTAGTCCGTATTACACGAGCAACAATGAGACTCTGAAATTTCAATTGATCACTCATTTTTCCACTTAAACCTGTCCCAGCATTTTAAAATTTTTAATATGGAGTTAATTTGCTTAGCCAAAACAATGTTATGTTTTGCAAGTGCTAGCGTATTTCTAAATTTTTAATTTTAATATTTAATTTTAATAATTTTAGTATTTTATCACATCTTACAAAAATTGAATTTAAGTTTGAATAAATTTAAATCTTGCGAGTGCATAGTTAATTTTATTTCATCTATGCAAAGAAAAATTATACTATGCCGATTTTGTATGGAGTGCTTTGCTACGCTCATTATGAATATATGTCTTACTTTTAAACTTTAGATTAAGAGTAGAAAAATTACCGTTGAACAAAACAAGATGTTAATGCTGAAATTAAAAATTGGTTGTCTGTAAAGTCGGTTTACGGACGATAGTTTAACGTGACAACGTCATAACAGAACATTGATGAAATTATTGCATACTTTTATGGATAAAATTGAATCATTTTTATTGAATTATCACTATTTGTATTGATGCAAAGAAGGAGTGAAATGAAATCTACAATTTAATTTATTAATTTACTTTTATTTGCACTCATTAATTCAAATAAGTTTATTACTTTAACAAACAGATTATTATAACTATAACTTTTATACATGTTTGCTATTTAACTTCTTCCAATCTGTGTTATTCTTTTAAGGATAGGAAAAGTAGGAAACGAATGGGAGTGTTTCAAGTTTAATGTGCCTCGAAAAAGTCAAATCGATGATTGTTCCAATAGAGTGGAAGAGAGATAGATGCGGCGCAAGCGTACAATGAGCGTAACGGTACAGTCTGCGTAATGGGACAGTGAGTCATCCTTTTTCGTTCGTGCAGCCGGCGTTCATCGATTTATTAGACGTTGTCACGTCAAAAAGTTTGTTTCTGCCAAGCCAATTCTTTTACCCCAAATTTTGATCTCCTATCTGCTTTCATCAGGAAATTTTTACTGGTTAAAAATCAGTGACTATAAGTATGTGTTAACAGCTATTTTTGCGTGATTTTTTTTGTTCTATTCTGAAAATTTATTTTGTTTATGTCAGTGCATTCAATAAAATAGGGAAAATGTTTACAAAATAAATGTTCGAAGCATTGTTTGTAGTAATTTGTAAAAATATACTGTGTAGTGGTAAGTTATTGTGATTTAGGATTTATCCCTAGACAATTTGAATTTAATAAGACTGTTTTAAAATAAATATGGTGTAACAGTTACTACATGATGCCATGATTCAGCTCCATTTTTACTGAGAACGTACACAGTCCAGACAAGCGAGTTGGGTACGATGTATGTAATTAATATGCTAAATGTGGTGTTTACCACCTAAAACTGAAACCTCAGTGCAAATATCTAGTTTGATCTGCAGTGCGATATAAAGCAAATATCAGTAACGCTTTATAAATGATAATTAAAAAGACTCATGGGGCAGTTTCATGCGGCATTTAACGAAAGTGTACGTGGATTTTTACAATGAAAAAGATTGATAGTTACGATTCGTTACAAACGAATGTTGACTTCAAAATCGCACACAACTTATTTAAGTTAATTTATTTAATTTTGCGGGGAGTGGGAATTAATACACATACAACTACTACTACTACTCTGATGTGAATTAATCCCTTAGACTTGTTCTTAATCTTTATTGAAGTAAAACTTCTTTACAGCCCGCAGAGTTAGCATATTTGATGATATCGTTATAGCAGATTGAAAAGTGTAACGCTCATCGCGTTATGAAAATAAAATATTACGACGGAAGTAGTGTTAAGTGCATTTCTATTTGGTCTCCATGTTTGTTACACTGGAACTTTATGCGAGAAATTGAGTGTTGAGACCTTGTGGCTGTGGACACTAAACACATTTTAATGCCTCTTCTGGTTTGTATAAATTTGGTAATACATTATTTAATAATAACATGTATAGTAATCTAGCATTAACACTAAAACATTTTTATTCGCAAAATTAATGTATAATTTTTTAGCCACAAAATTACTTGCCGGAAACAGAAATGGCAGCATAGGTAATGTGCACAGTCGTGCGCATGGCCTGCTTCAAGTATAGATTATTCAATCCATAGACAATAATTCGTGCACAAAAAAACACACGTGTGTGCAAGGCCACCACGGGTGTAAGTAGTTTACATTCTCAACAGATAGCACGTGGTTCATTTATTTGAGTGTACGAATTCTGCCAGTGTATTATGGTTTGAGCTTCTGGCATTAGAGCCGAAGGTCCCGAGTAATATTTCCGGACGGTTTGATAATGGGAAATTTCCTTCCAGGATGAAGGGCTGGATGTTCTGTTGTTCTTCTACCTCCATACTGCAGAATGCCACAGCGAACCGCCGCAAAATCATGTCGCACCACTCACGTCACGAGCATCTCTTTTTTTTTTTTTTTTTTTTGTGGATGGCTGGAGATCCAAACTAACCTCAAGGCTGATCAACTCTTTACTATCTCAAAATTACAACAAAAACCTAAATTAAGTAAAAGTAGGGACGTTGATTATGTTGAAACTGTTCATTTTAATAACTGTATATTATTAATTAAACTGTTTAAATCTTTCATTTGGCAATTAAAGTTAATGCTCAGAAATTCTTTTCTTTTTGAAATCACCGTTCTTCGTTGAGGATTGCGGTGAAAGCTGTACAAACTTTGTATTTAAATTTAATCTCAGTCGGTTCGTGGTGTGTACCACAAGTGCATAGTGAATATCGACATTTGACAGAACCAGATTCAATTCCTTCTTTGTAGCCCACACTATCGATAAATGATAAATTGCATTGTTCAAACCAGTAAAAAAGTGTGTACTACGACACGAATTTTTCTTAATTATTTGCGCATTAAAATTGACCAATTCTTTTTTTTATCTTCATTGGCTAAAACCACACTTTATCCTCGAAATAGTCATGTAAAAATAATAAATAGCTATCTTATTTATATTATTAATTTAATCCATATTAGCATCTCTGCTTTATGCCAGGCGACTTAGTGTGTGGACTAACAAAGTTACTAGTTCTAAAATATAACTAGTCCTTGGTTTAGGTTTAGGGATTGAGGCTATCCATGAAAATTATCATGTTATGGATGTAATGGGACATGCCACAATTTTCACAGGCATGGCCCAAGCACAGAAGTCAAGAGGTGGCTAGAGGCCCTGGCCTAGTATAAATCTACAACCATGTCTCAGACAGGTCTTGAAGTCGCAGACAGGTATTGAGACCCATAAACCACCGTATATAGGTCTAAGTGAGAATTTGTATGAAATATAAATAGTATTCCTCCAGTTTTGTTAACTATTACTGAAATGAAACAGTTAATAACCTTTGTTGAAAACTCTTTTTTAATACACTTTCGATCAGACATTACTTGTCTTGATTGTCTGTCTGCTTATTATAGGAAACTTTTTATTAAGAGAGATATAGAAAAATAATTTTCGAATAAGATATAAGATTTAAAAGTGTTTTATCTAACCACTTTTCTTCATTATTTCTATGGTGCCTTGAGATAAAACCTTTGATTATCACATAAAGAATAATTCAAGAAAGATAACTTATCATGTAGATGCCATTTATAAATTTGTGATACGTGGGAAGCAAAGCAAAATGAAAGGTAAGATTAATAAATAATTAACCAAGTTTAAAAATAAAGATGTAAAAGAGCCAGTCAGTGCAAATTTCTTACAAATCGCTGGTAGGTAGTCACAAAGGATAATTCATATGTAACAGAAATCAAGTTGGACTAACAAATATGTAACTTATATAACACGTGAAAATAATTTGAATTGAATGTTTTGGCAATAGTTGATCTTCTTTGTGTTAATTTTATTATTTTTGTTTGGTTTAAGCTCAATGTGTGGATGGCATTTGGCGCCAATAGCGGCCAGTAGGTGGTAAAAGGTGTACGTCGAGGTACTGCGCCAACATTCGACAGGAGCAGGGAGTGTACCACTTTGGAAGGAGACCCCCCCCCCCCCCCCCAATTGCAGACGGCAGGGACTGAACCCAAGACCTACAGAATGCTAGTCGGGAATGCTACAGTCCGACCAAACACATTCGTCAGTTTTCGTGGCATTCAAACACTACGCTATGCCTTATCACTACTTAGATTTTAAAAAATACTGTTATCATCGTTAACTTAGGAGTCGTAACTAATAGTGCCTATCATATGTGGGCCACTATGAAAAATTATGCATTGGGATTGCAAAAGGAAATAAACATATTGGTTATTGAAATAATTTATTGCAGCACATTATAGAGATACCGCAAGAGGCAACATACATAAAAGTCGTATGGTTTGAGAAATGCACTCTAGATAATGCTCGGCAGCAGACAATGAATGAGTAGATAACATTTAGCGACGTAAAAAGATAATTTATCCGTTATATAATATGGTTAAAAGACTTCATGGTAAGCTCAGCAAGCTTTGCGAATAGTAGACAGCTTTTGAATTTTTTTCTCCCCCTTATTTAACTTAACTATAGTGTAGTAATGTTTTGAAGCAAAAGCGAGAGGAGAGGACTGAGTTAGGGATAAGATACTAAGTTCACCTTAGTTCAGGAACAGTCGTATACATCGAGGGTATTGGCCAGTCATGGCAATATCAGGCATCACGACAATTTCCCATGCCTTAAATAATGAGGCTTGATGTACTTAAATGTGCTGAAATAAAACATACACAGACCCAAGGAAATTTTTGGGTCATGCATTGAGCAAACAGGTACATGCAGGAAAAGAGGAGGATAGTCGGGTGGATGTGTCTAACCTGTTCGAGGCGAGTTGGACCCAAAGGCAGATCATAAGGGGGAGGGAGGGTTGTGTTGAGTAGGGGAGGGAATTGGTCTTTGAAGCTTCATCTTACTGATCTATTTGCGTTTTTTTCACCTTTCTGTGTTTGAAATGTCTGAACTTTGTTTACTTTTTTGAAGTGATTCCATTTTATTGGTAATTTGGTTTGCTTTTTAATTGTATATTTATATCTATATGCTTCTGGATAACCTAAGTCATTGTTAAGTGCATATTTTTGTAATATTTATGTTTGTAACCACTGGATGTTTTATTATTATTACTTCATTATGTGTACAGGCAACTAGTGGTGACAGTATGGTTCTGGATATACGACATACCCGAGGATTTTTTTATATGTTTCGTATTTAAATTGTTATAATTGTATGGTTGGTATCTAAATATACATAATTCCGTATTTATCGTTTCTTGTCACTACATAGCACTTGAGCAAACATCAAATTTCTTACACTAATCCATTTTTTCTCAACTTGTGTGCGAACATACATAATTAAAATGATTTGTGCGAACAAGAGTTCGCAATTCCTTTCAATATACTTAATTATAATGCGGAATCTCTCTTCTATATGGGTTTTTAAACTTAGATTTCGGTTAGGTGAACAAAAAAATAACCTTTTTCTTTTAAATAATGAATTTAATTTATTTGGGATGTGACATTTAGTATAGGAAACGTGTTTTGTCGCACGCTTCATTATATTCATTTAGCTTAGTCCTTTAACTTTTACACGTCTTTAACGAGTGATTCTCTTTTTAAAGTCTGTGTCTTTAACTCTTTCTATTTCACATGTATGTTATTAGGGATTGTGACTATTACCATCGAACATTTTGTGTTGGGGAAGCGATGTCTGATCTTTCTGAATGCGTTTTTTTTTTACGCTAGGTAGTGTATTTTTTTAAATATATATTTATACTTAATTGTACTCTCATGTGTATACGTCAATATTTACCTAATTTTCTGTTCAGTTTAGACTTTTGAAATTTCTCTTTTGGTTCATTCTCCTGTCTTATGTTTTTTTGAGGCTGTGATATTTATTGTATTGTTTCTTTTATATAATACTTTCAGTTATGGCGGTTACACCTGTTCTTATTGGCATACATGTGTCTTTTTAGTACAGCATCTGTAGTATATGAAATGTAATTTCTCCTGACCATCTCTGTGGGTTTATGAAGTGTCTGGGTTTGAGTCTTATGATCGTTTCGATGTAGGTTGCAATATGCCTGTAGGGGTTGTTTTGGTTTTTTCGAGTTGACTTGTTATTTTTGGTAACTATATTATGATAATATTAAAGGATTATATATGTGATGGTAGAATTTCAAGGAACGTTTATGATGAGAATTATACAGTTTTGTTTGTGTACACGCTTCAGTTACTTCAATACTTATTATTAGTATTATCCTGACACTATGTTTATTTTAATGTAAAGATATTTTATGTCTGGCAATACATGGATTAGCACTAGTAGGTAGTATATAGTTGGTGGGCAATGAGTATTCGTACACCACATTTAATTATTATTTCCTTCTTTACTCCTTGTCACTTGAAAGTCGTTGTCGGGCTTCGTCGTTCACGTTACTTAGTTTAAAGGCATGGGTGGTGTAATTAATAGTTTGCAAGGCATCCTTGTTGTTTTAGATATTTTGATATATTATTTTTTTCTTGTTGGAGGCTTGTTTTCGGGGGCGGCTGCGTGTGTGTTATTACCGTCTGCCCTCCGGAAAGTGAAAGTTACTTACTGGTGACCTCACGAGGTTCGCCGAGGCGACTGTGGCGGTCTCTTGGGGAAGGCAGATATAATTTTTGTGTTTTCTGGACTATCGCCGAAGCGATGTGGTGTTTGAGACATGGAATTGCTATGTCTGTTATTCTGCAAACGATTTTGGCTAAGTGGTTATTAATATGAATATCATCGTGTGTTCTTTCACAAACATTACTGGTGTGTTCTATTCTGGTTTCGTCGGGATGGGATTATAGTGCTTCTTATGCTTAATGGAATGCATAGTAGTAGAATATATATTCTTACCTGAACCAGTAACCTTTTATTTTACGTTTTGTTATTAACGCCAGAGCTTCCTATGCTTATTGGGTGTATTTATATAGGTTATTTTGTTTTATTTGCCCCGATATGTCCTTAATTATTATTTACTAGTATGAAGTCTATAGTTGGTCTCTGTTTATTCATCTACCATATATAGAGATTGTTTTTTATCTAGCCTTGATGGAAAGTTAACAATAATCTTATAAGCATTTACAACATGACTCATATGATATTCTTTCACTCCTTATTTAGAACACCACACACTATGTCATGAGTGAAAGGGAAGGATGGATAGCTGTTAATGTTTGTTTGTATGATTATTTATTAACGATGGTATAACTATTTTATAATGATACATAGTTTATTAGAATAACATGCTAAGTTTACTTATATGAAGGACAAATTACTCAGAGCTGATGATAAGCATTTGTATTACACAGACCGTTAAAACGACTTATGTTTATATTCCTACAAAGTTTGACTGTATAAACCTGCAGGTATTTAGTTTAGGGTATAACACGTTTTACTTACATATATATTATTTACTGGCTATACATACACTTTATTACTATATTTTTAATAACGTCTTGTGGCTATATCGCTTTGTACTTCCTATTTATTGCCTACACATAATACTATAACCGATTTTATTTATTAATGAATGTATACTAGCTGGGCTAGCACTAAAGACTCGTATGTGCGTCTTTTTAACAAATGGGAATAGCATGTTTTGTCTCTGGTGTTGTGCCGTTCGTTCGCGAGGCCTTATGTGGGCTGTGGTGTATTTTTCGGTTGCTTAATAATATATTTTGATTATGTAGGTATTTATGGTTATTGATATTTATTTGTGTTGTCATTTATCGGGCCATGTCATTTGGTGTGTTGGAGAGTGTGGTAGTTTTATAATATTGTTCTCGTAGATAGATTTTTTTAAAGTTTCGCGTTTGTTTTATTTTACGTATAGGGATTTTTACTCTTTGCATCATGCTGTCTCAATAAGCGATTTTATTATTTCATGGGAGTTTTCACTGCATTGCGCTGTATTGCGTTTGTGAGTGTATTTTGATTGTTTTTGTTATGTTTTAAATGTTTTTTTTTGTTATTTATGGTAATTTTTTTGTCACATGCATTCGGCGGTTTCATGTATTACTGGGCTGTACGTTTTTTTATTGTGTTCCACGCTTAGGCTCTCCTGCAAGCTACTATAGCACGCGGCGGGCCAGGGTCGACAAACAAAACTTTCTTTTCGTCGCACCGGGAATTTGAAAACAGTTTGAGGAGTGCGTCTACGGAGTACAGACGTGCGCTCCCGCTTTGTAATATATTTTATAAATTTACTTATCGTTATTCGCTGTCGGTTGTCTACACGGCGTATATAGGTGTTACTATTTTTAATATATCTTTTCGTCTGCGTTTTTATTTTTAATTACACGTCGCCGTGTTGGAGTGGGTGCATTCCGGTGAGTTTTTCCTTTATGTATGCTTATTTGCGGTGCGCGAACAGGCTACACGGTCGTTTGTTCGACGTTTATTTATATTTATTTGTTACAAGTCGCCGGGGTGGGCGGGATGCGTTCCGGTGAGTTTTTTTTATGTATGCTTATTTGCTATTTTTTTATTACCTCGGTGACATACGTAGTTTGTTTTTATCGATCGTGCCGCAGCTACATTTTATTTTTAATTACTTAACGCTTCGTGTTAACTGCAGGGGTTTCTTAATACATTCCTGGTCGCCGGCGCACGCTTCCAGCACGGCGTTTATAATGCTTAACACATTGGCCTGTAAAAATATTATAAAATTTAAATATGCTTATTACTTCACGCGTTTTTTACGTTACGTTTCTCGCTCTCCTCTGTGACATTAAAGATGGCGGTGTGTGGATTGCACTCTACACGGCGTACATAGGTGTTACTATTTTTTAGTATATCTTTTCGTCTGCGTTTTTATTTGTTACATATCGCCGGGGTGGGTGGGGTGCGTTCCGGTGAGTTTTTATTTTATGTATGCTTATTTGCTATTTTTTTTATTACCTCGGTAACATACGTAATTTGTTTCTGACGATATTGCCGCAGCTATATTTTATTTTTACTTACTTAACGCTTCGTGTTAACTGCAGGGGTCCTAACTATGCTATCCTAATATTATATATTTTAATTATGCTTATTACTTCAAGCTTATTTTACGTTACGTTTCTCGCTCTCCTCTGTGACATTAAAGATGTCGGTGTGTATATGTGGCACTCCATTTAGTCTTAGCCAGTATGGCGGGGGGTTTTTAAGCATGGCTGAAAATGATTTAGGCATAGCTAGTATGGTTGGGGTTTCTTTTAGGCATACTTGGGGGTGGGTGTTTTAAGCATACTAGGAGTGGGGGTGGCACCTATAGTTTATTTTTTTTATTACCTCGGTTACATACGTAATTTGTTTCTGACGATATTGCCGCAGCTACATTTTATTTTTAATTACTGAACGCTACGTGTTAACTGCAGGGGTCCCTTAATACATTCCTGGTCGCACGAGCGAGGTTTCCAGCACGGCGTTTGTAACTCGACGTAAAGTAATACTTAACACATTGGCCGAGAGCCGATTACTACACAATGTTTGTATAATATTTATTTTTTACTTGACGTAAAATAATAGTAACTATGCTTAATACTTAACTTGCTTTACATTATTTTAAGTTTTAACTATGCTTATAACACTAAAACATATGCGTGAGCGGGCCGCTCCCGCTTTGTAATATACCTATTTTATAAGTTAACTTATCGTTAAACGCTGTCGGTTGCCCACACGGCGTACATAGGTGTTACTATTTTTTAGTATATATTTTCGTCTGCGTTTTTATTTGTTACATATCGCCGGGGTGGGTGGGGTGCGTTCCGGTGAGTTTTTATTTTATATATGCTTATTTGCTATTTTTTTTTATTACCTCGGTAACATACGTAATTTGTTTCTGACGATATTGCCGCAGCTATATTTTATTTTTACTTACTTAATGCTTCGTGTTCACTGCAGGGGTCCTAACTATGCTATCCTAATATTATATATTTTAATTATGCTTATTACTTCACGCGTTTTTTACGTTACGTTTCTCGCTCTCCTCTGTGACATTAAAGATGGCGGTGTGTGGATTGCACTCTACACGGCGTACATAGGTGTTACTATTTTTTAGTATATCTTTTCGTCTGCGTTTTTATTTGTTACATATCGCCGGGGTGGGTGGGGTGCGTTCCGGTGAGTTTTTATTTTATGTATGCTTATTTGCTATTTTTTTTTATTACCTCGGTAACATACGTAATTTGTTTCTGACGATATTGCCGCAGCTATATTTTATTTTTACTTACTTAACGCTACGTGTTCACTGCAGGGGTCCTAACTATGCTATCCTAATATTATATATTTTAATTATGCTTATTACTTAAAGCAATTTTTTAAAGACATTATTATGCTTATACTATTGTGTGTGGGGTTATAATTGCGCAGTTTATGAGTGACGCTCCAGCGGACAACTTCTTGCTCTCTCTGCGCGGGATTTTTGAGGTTATGTTTCTTTAGTCATAGCTGGTATGGTGGTGTTTGTTTTAAGCATACTGGTGGTGGGGGTATGGTAGACATAGCTGTTATGGTGCCTTTTTTGAGGTTATATTGCTCCCAGGTATTTAGTCATAGCTATTGTGGTGGTGTTTGTTTTAAGCATACTGGTGGTGGTGGGGGTGGGGTAGACATAGCTAGTATGGCGCTTTTTTGGGGTTATGTTTCTCTCAGGTATTTCGTCATAGCTTTTATGGTGGTGTTTGTTTTAAACATACGCTAGGTGGTGGGGTTGCGGTATTTGCTTTTCGATATTTAAACATGGCGGGTTATTTTCCAAATTTAAATATGACTATTGGAAATTTAATTTTGGCGGTTTAGGCATAGCTCTTATGGCTGGGGTTTCTTTTAGGCATACTTGGGTGTGTGTGTGTTTTAAGCTTACATCATGGCGGCATAGGTATGGCGGGGGTTTTAAGCATACAACATGGCGCCTATATTATGCTTATAATATGACGTGGGGATTTTATTTCCACCTCTGTATATTCCTTGTGCTTGCTCCTTTCCTGTACGCAGCGATGGCTTGACCTTGCTCCTCTGTGGTAAACACTTTCACTGTCACCCAGCAGGTAAACACATTCCTGGTCGCCAGCGCACGCTTCCAGCACGGTGTTTTTAATGCTTAACACATTGGCCGAGAGCCAGTTACTACACAATGTTTGTAATAATTTTATTAATATTATTAATTTTAAATATGTTTATTACTTAACGCTAAGGTGCTAACTCATTGGCCTGTAAAAATATTATTAATAATTTAAATATGATTACGCAATATTATATATTTTAACTATGCTTATTTTACTCGACGTAATAGTAACTATGCTTATTACTTGCAGTGTTGCACACACACTGTTGTTTTTAAAGACATTATTATGCTTATAATATGATGTGGGGATTATAATTGCGCAGTTTACGAGTGACGCTCCAGCAGGCAACATCTCGCTCTCTCTGCGCGGGATTTTGAGGTTATGTTTGTTTTAGTCATAGCTGGTATTGCGGGGCTTTTAAACATGGTGGTTATTTTCGAAAGTTACCCGTTTAGGCATAGCTAGTATGATTGTATTTTTTTTTTAATTTAAGCATAGTGATATTTTATTTCTTTTCGAAATTTAGATATGGCGATTAAGCATACTCGGAGTGGGGGGTTGTAGACGTTTATTTTCGAATGCAACATGGCGGGTTAAGCATATTTAGATATGACGGTTGTGGAGTGGTGGGGGGTTTATAGACATATTTTTTTAAGACATGGCGGTTAAGTATAATGGTGGGGGGTTTGCTTTAAGCATACATCATGGCGTCAATTGTTTTAAGCATACAACATGGCGGCGGTTGTGGAGTGGCGGGGCTTTTGACATTTAAACATGGCGGTTTAAGCATACAATATGGCAGGTATTTTAAGCATAGCGGTTTAGGCATAGCTAGTATGGCGGGGGTTTCTTTTAGACATACTTGGGGGTGGGGGTGGGTGTGGGTTTATATACATATTTATTTTTCGGAATTTAGACATGGCGGCGATTATGGAGTGGTGGGGTCTATAGGCATACTTTTTTTAAATATGGCGGTTAGGCATACTTGGGGTGGGGTTTGCTTTTAAAGACATAGCTTCTTTTAGGCATAGCTTCTTTAAAGCATATGTTCGTTATTTTATTCCCCATACTTCATCAGGTTCCCTGGTCTAGTGGTCAAGGCGCACGCCTCGTAACCACGACGTTGGTGCGTCCCCGGGATCGAATCCACCCAGTGCCCAGGTTTTTTTGTATACAATTCCCGCCTTCGGAGTGACGGTGGCGCGCTCCGGTAACTAAAGGCTGAACTAAGATGGCGGCCTACCGGCGCGCCCTGGTAACCAATGTCAACAACAATGGCGGCGCCCAGTGGCGGCGACGGTGGCGCGCCCTGGTAACCAATGTCAACAACAATAGGGGCCCCCACGTGACAAGATGGCGGCGCCCATGGGGGTACTGGCGCTGTGTTTACATTTCAATGTTTACATTGAGCCAGTATCCTTATGCTGCCCCTACTGTGTTGATTTGAAAACTCTTCTTCTGATCGCAACTTACATCGAACAACATTAGGTTTTCTGGGAAAATCCATGAAGTAAATAACTCTTTATATTCTGAACACATCGATCTTCTGGATGTATTGCTTGGATATAGTGGTTTGACATTTTATTTTGGGAGGGTAAAATAATCAGGTGGGTATGCGTTCGCGATGCTGGGTGAATACTGTCGCCTCTTACCTGGCTTAAACTAAAGTTATGAAAAAGATCAATAATCAAATACTGGAACCTATGCAATTAGTTATACGAATTGAGTACCGATATGTTTGGCTGCTTGTACATGTGAGCGAGCATGCAATTAACCACAAGATGTCGAAAGTTAGTCGCAGATAATACGAAGTAGAATAATCGGTGATACAGAACAAACATAAAAGATAGGTCTTTAGGGTGTTAAAAATTAATTCCACATTTGTCAAGACCAAAAATCAATTTATTACTAAACCTGTCTAAGTTACTCCTGATGTATTCTTTTCAAATATGTAAATACTCGTCTTATTAGCGAAGAGATATATTTTGTGAATTCAAGTGTTAGTTCATTTTCTGTTTCTGATGAAAATGTGCCTTCAGTTTGCTGAATATAAACTTGACAGACATGGATAGTAGCCCGACGAAGAGCGCCGCAGTCGCCAGGAAGAACAGTGCGACATCTAGCAGCAGGTAGCTGTACCACGGCATGTCCACTGCCGCCGTGCGCAAGTGCTGCGCTCCTTTGTGTCGCAGTACGTACTCCGGGTTTCTGTAGCTTAAGTAGGTACATAGAGAATTCCGACATATAGAATTACTTATCTATCATTAACAGGAATTTAATTTTCACTAATTAAGTAGCTATCGTTCTCAACTGTAGTGTTGCACTATTATATCCAGCAATTATAATAACGGCAATACATTTTTTATCAGTAACATTTATTTTTCTGAGAAATAAACATTTGCTAACTCTTTAAAAATCCGCGAGATTTGTGATGCCAAGCGATCATGGTGGCATGACCTGTTGTAAACAATCATGTTAGTGCAAGATTAATAATTTTTTTATTTCAATTTAATTGCTATTTATTTTATATATAATTTTTAAACATTAATACATTTTCGGAACTTTAAAATAATTGGATAAAATGTATAATAGCATTATTTATAGGACAAGAACATTTTTTCTTCATAATTCAGAGAAATCCATGTCTAAGTCATAGAGGTATTACTTCTTTCTTACCTCCATGGCCTAAATTCTGTGGCCTAAGTCATCCATTAAAACGGCCACAAAATTGAATTTTACGTGTATGCTTACAATTCACGCCACTAGGATCGCTGAAATAGCGCGTCTCGTGCTGCGCCTGAGTTTCCTATATTGTCGTGTACAATATTTGTCATTTCTTGCAAGCCTTGATCGGTTGTGTGGAAGCCATATACTCTCTTTTCTATGGTGGAAGCCATTATGCAAGCAAGGAAACGCTCCATATAATTCCCATATTTGAAACATTTTTCCTCATATTTTAAACAACAATCCAGTTTAAGTAGTAAAATGTAAGTTTTGATTTGAACTCTACAAATAAAAGTCTTAAATATTCATGGTTCAGCTATTTACTACCAAAAAAGGAGCAATCACAGACATAATATCACCATTATACAGTTACCTACTGACTATGATAGCTTTTATGGAAAAACAATAATCGATTTTAATGTGATTATCAGCTTGAGGAATTGCGACAGTCTGCTAGTGGCTGTCCTAATTTCCGTTATAGATTTGCTCACCTAAATATTTCAGGTGAGTTTCCAAACAACCTGTTTGGAATTAAAACAAAACTTTTGTTAAAAAATATAATTTTTAATTTGTACTTATCTACAGTAAAAAATTAAATCTACTTTCCACCAACTATAAACAACTTTCTGTATTTTGTTATCACTTTGTATGCCAGATTACCAATACTTTTGTATTCAGATGTCAAAAGTACAATATCGTATAATCTTTAAAATAAGCCAAAAGTGTGTAGCTTGAAACTTTTTTTTTTTTTTTTTAACGGTTCTGTAGGCAAATAATTTGTTCAAGGTTAGTAAGTATGTTACTGTGCATATTGAGTGCGTATTCTGTTTTAGAGTTCACTCTAATCTTGTACTATCTTTAGCCTACTCTCTCGCCCCCTGTCGGCATGAAAGATGACTGGCGGTAAAAATAAACATGACGCGATGATGAAGCGTCGGTGGTGATGATGATGAAGAAGCAACAAAAGTAAACCGAGTAAAAACGCTGGCTCACCTTTTATAACGCCTGCGTCGTCGCTCACGGCGAGGCCTGTAAGCAACATGGCCTTGGCAGTAAGTATATTACCTGACTGCTAAATAAATGTTATTTCGGGATGTTCCCTATTGTTGTAATTACCGAGGCTTTAGGTTCATGACAGATAAGTTTAATCGCTGAGGACCTATCATCATTATTGTAACATCCTATTCCTGTTAGTTTACTCCTAAGGTTGTATGGATTGGAATAAAAATATTAGTGAAAAATTTATAGTGTTAATCAATTAGTGTATGAATTTTCCAGACTAGGTGATTCCCTAGTTAGTATTTGACTGTAACAAATAGTGGACCAATGTCGAAATACAGAAAATAAATACCATAACTACTGTAAGTTGTGTTTGTACGGCCAGTTTAATTATTATGCAACAAAATTATATGAATTTAATTTAATTTAGGATATTTAGCAATTGTTTGTATTTACAGTATATGAATCATACATTTATGTTTTATTTAGGTATGGTTGTTGTGATAATGCTGGTTAAGTAAACTAATACTACAAATGAATATTAGTAAAATGTTCTATACATGTATTTTGCAAGACAGCTGCTTTATATACATGTAATCATAAAAAAAATCGTGAAAATATAATACATAATAATAAAATAAGCTTAAAAATTACAAACATTTTCAAACAAGGTTTTTTTTATTTTCTCTTGAAAGTTTCATTATAAAAAATTATTTTAGAGGTAACTAAAATACTGGATTTATTGTAAAACCTGGGTTATCTTGAAAAGAAAAAAAAATACTCTACTTAAATTTTTAGGAAAGGCTTTGTTTGCATCAAACCTAAGCTGAGTTTTATTAATACAGTTACTATCCGTAATGACTTCTTTTATTTTCTTGAGAATCATGAGATTCACAAAATATCTTCACTAGTTTTCCTCAAGCTCTTCGTTTTTTATATTTTATTATAATTCTCTGAATGGAGCAATGGTTATCGGGTGTCAGACATAGACGATTTTGATTCGAGTTCCAGTATTAGTCAAACCCTCATTTTATGCAAGTTGGGAAACGTGGGACGCCTTGGATTTCCTCGGTGGTTTTCCCCTTCCCCCCAAGCTGTACATTCCGTCGGTGCTCTATCCTCGCCCTGCCGCCTCTCGCCATCTCTGATGACGCAACACGTTCACTCCATGGATTGTGTGTCCGAGATAGCAATTCACGCCTCGGTTAGTTCTCCATTGCCGTTCACTGCCGTGCATCAACAGCGCGGGGCTGGAGCGAGGTGAGTCGCGCTAATGCTCGTGGACGCGTCGGGGCTGTGAGGTAGCTATGAGTAGCGCGGCAGCTCATGTCGTGCGACAGTCCATCTGCATGGTCAGCGCCTTAACAGCTTTCTGCTTTAAGCCTGCCTCATTTCACCGTTTCCTAGGAGAAACTATGCATTAATGGCTTTTAAGTCGTAGATCATGATAAATTATTTACAGATCGCGCGGTGAAAGTACGCAGTTAAAGCCCTTAAATCTGGCGGCCCAAATGCCACAACGAACTCGACACTACAGGCCCAACACGCTCAGTAACCAATTAAATACAATGTCACTGTGATGTCAACACGACAAAATACGCGCCCCGACGGTCCGCAAGAGTATAATTATTATATTTCTAATTTCGTCGTGTCGTGCCGCACGATGCGGAAAGCAAAACGAAAACCTCACAGAACTAAATATCAAAATATATGTATCTAATTTATGAATTTTCATGTTGAAAAACCTAATTTCGTTTTACGTTTGGATAAACTTTCACACTTGTAGAGTGACTTAAGATTTTCATGACTTTTTTTTTAAGCTGGCGCGGAATTATCTACAGCTTGTTTCATTGTATCTAAAATGAACTGAATCTCACTTTATATATTAGATGACTAAATGTTATATTGTTATGCACTTCAGCTATCAACAGGAAATAATATATTCCTATAGGGCCCATGCTGTTTTGTTTTTGGCGCATTATATACCGCATTTTATGGACGCATTTGGCTTGGAATGAGTTACCGATAGCCATATTAGAGTTCGTCGTATTAATGTGGTTGTGGTCTTGTAACCCTAACTATAAACTCTGTCGTGCTGAAACGATGTGCGACGCCTAATCGTATTTGTCGTGTCTTGTCGGTCGTGGAATTGCGATTCCAGACTCCAGGCAGCAGCAGTATCGAAGAAATGTTAGGTGCATTTCTATTGGTGGGCTAGAACGATACAAAGTAGCTACAATCGATTGTGGCAGTCTCTTTTGAGTTTTAATAACAAATGAAAACCCATATCAGTATTTAAAAGTAAATACTAAATGAAGGAATCTGAAGTATGAATATATTTTGACAAAAAAAAAAAGCTTATATTTAATACGGAAAGTAATCATGACGAAATGAAATATTAAACTAAAAAAACAAGCATTTCGAACATTTAAAATATTGGTATTTTGCATCACAAGAGGTTTTAACACTAGAATAAGTACAATTTTTGACATTTGTACTATACAATAACTTTAATTTCGAAACGAACTTTAATATTTACATATGATTTAATTAACATGCATAAACTGCTCAGTGCAGTGTCGAACCAGACCATTGTCCACGAATCGACCAGAGTCGGTTCAAATCGTATTTTCCAGTGATCTTAACTTTGCTCTCAAAATTCAATTGTGCAACAGAATATGAGATAGAACGATGATCAAACCAGCTTACGACTCGAGATCGCGTCTGAGCTCTAATGGTGCACAAATGACCAGGGTTTTTTGATGGAAACCATTCTATACAAACCCTTCCATTTTACGCCATATTTTCCAATAAACTTTCCAAAAACGCATATCATTGTGGAAGTATTGTGCGCGTTGAGGTTGGTCATAAAATAAAAACAATTAATTTAATTATATTAAAAAATATTTAATTCCATAAATATTCTGCGAATGCCAGCATTAGTTCGTTTTCTGTTTCTGGTGAAAATGAGTCTTCAGTCTGCTGAATATAAACTTGACAGACATGGACAGTAGCACGACGAAGAGCGCCGCAGTCGCCAGGAAGAACAGCGCGACATCTAGAAGCAGGTAGCTGTACCACGGCATGTCCACTGCCGCCGTGCGCAAGTGCTGCGCTCCTTTGTGTCGCAGTACGTACTCCGTCCACCAGACAGCGCGCTCCATGGGCGTCGTCTGTTGGTCGTTCACTATGGCGTGCATGCGGTCCATGTTGTCTTGGTAGCTGTAAAGGAGCGATTAGGAATAAATTTCACGCCTTCCAATAGCTCTGATCCAACCCCCACCAAACTCCTTCGTCCCGTCAGCTGAAAACAAAGCCCAGACAGCCATGTGTGTGTGTCCGCTGCACCTATGGCTGCAGATGCACGAGGTTAATTGGTCAGGTCACTAGTTCGCGTCAAAGTGATTCGAGTTTGATTTCCGGGAGACAACCATATTTCGCACAAGTAGGAAATTTTATTTATACGTTAGTTAATGCCCGGCATGCATTTCAATGCATTTTTTTTGTAATGTGTTTTGAGTAGGTAAATATACAAAGCATCTCTCTATCCCTCTAATTCTATTTTTTTCTATAATATATCTCTCTATACCTCTCCTTATCTTTCTTTATATATGTCTCTCTATATCCCTCTAGCTCTCTTTTTTATATAACTATATCTATATATCTCTTTATATATGTCACTCTATAGCAATGAAAATATTTAAATCTGTGTTTTATTTATATATATTTTTACCTCACACAGGTGTGACATATGTCTATAGAAACATGCGCGTATTCAAATAATTTTTTTCTAATTTTCATAACAATCGGTGAAAAACTTTCGGTATTTAAGAATTTTAATGAATCAACATTTAAACTTTTATTTATATAGTTTTATTAAGCGCCGGCCAACAGATATAGTCCAAAATAGACTGGCACTATAAAAAAATAAAACAAAAACCAAAAAAATAAACATAGATAAGAAATAAGGAAAAATAAATAAATATGAAGTGTGATCGCTGATATCCAATCAATCACAAACAATACATTGGAAAATATGTTGTAAAAATGAAAGCCATTTGAGGCAGTAGGTTTTCTCAGGGATCTCTCGTTTGTATCACACAAGCGCGGCTCCAGTTGGGACGTTGAGAAAGGTGTGGAGGGGGGGGGGGGGTTGGTAGAAGGTGATATCCCTTTCGAATACGAATGTTGTTATTTTTATTTCATTGTAGAGGGTATATTTATGTTTAATTAATACTTTAATTCGTTTTTAAAAGTTATACATAATCTAAACCGTAAATTTCTAAATACTCTAAGTATAATTTCTGAATTATCTATTGTCATGTTTTGCAACCTCGACCTTTATTTGTACGTTAGCCCCTCCTGCAAGTCTTTCTAGAGCCGCCCCTTCGTGCCACACACCCTATCCACCAAGGCTCTATTAGGATATTAACATATTTCATCGTCTCAAACGACCTCGGCTTCAACGAGACGTTAAGGTGGGGGTCTCACACACCATGTTGGTGTTTTAATTTTCTATTTATTACCATCACTTAAGGGCTATTTATGTAATTAAATTCAACACTATACCTCCCTTGCATGTGTTCTGCCACAAAGTCGCACAAGTGATAGGTAACAGTTCCAACAATTGTGCGCCTTTTTACGCACATTATATATATATATATACTGTAACGCCCCTCGTGCCTCAAAATAAAATAATTTTATTTTAATAAAAAGTCCTTGGAAACTGCTGGGCAAAATACAAAGAAAATTAAAGTTAATTACCAGAGAGGGCACGAGGTGGTGAACAAGACAAAATTCACACTCCCTGCGCACTATTAACTTGGGGAGTTCGTGGATCGATAAAATGAAAAGGTATTTGATAAATAAATACACTACATCGCTAGCTTGGTCTATAGGTTTTCCTGGTTTATTATTAAGAGATTTTGTTTTCGCATTATTTCAACATGACAATAAAGATCTTAGTAAGTAACAAAGTTAAGGGGGCGCCCCGGGATTATTTAAAACCATACATATTACACCTTAACAAATAACTGATTACATAAACAAAAATTTTAAAAATTGCACCAAAATTTGATTCTCACAACGATTACATATACATGATTTTCTTTGATTTTACATGTCCCTGAAGATTACTTTCTTAAAGCCCTGCTCGCTGGTATCTTGTTAGTGAATTTAGTTGATTATATTGATATATTGATTATATATATATATATAGCTTATATCACCCGGGTCTTCCCAGGGTGACGTCGGACCGAGAGGAAAACTCTTCTAAAGGGGGAAATCAGCAGCAGGTCCCGAAGATCATGCGGGGAGCAATTTCTCTCCCCGGAAACTTTGACCCTGTCTGAAACACATGTCAAATTCAAAACGAATTAGACCTGCGTCCAGACAGTCATACACAGTCGGCGCGAAAGGCCAACAAAAGGGTATTTGGGGGGGGGGGGGGGGGAAGCTGGATTACTCACCAAACAGGGTGTGAAATCAGAGCTCGCAAGGTGCCTCGCACCGACATCAGGATGGCGCGTACCGAGAATTCGCGGATGCGCGGAAGAAACTAAAATTTTTAGGAAGGTAAAAAAAATAAATAATAAAATTTAACTAAACATGACTTATTCTAAATACTACATCTGAATGGCTACTGTACCACTGGGATCACATCCCTTAAAGCAAGCTGACTACATTCTTGTGCACACGAATTCGTCGTTGCCGCGAAAAGCCTCTTAGCACAGAGGACGCCGAGAAGACGTGGTCAGTAGCCGAGGTCGGATAACTAAGTCCGGCGACGGTGGTCAAAGCTTCTAATTAAATCGGGCGCTCAGCCCTAAGAAAAAAATGGGGGAAGGTTCGGCTCAGGGCCGAAAACATGCGGAGGTGCCCGAGGCGGGCGTGACAACAACACGACATGCGCGCTCTCTACCGGCGGCAACAGGAAGCTACAAAGAATCGACTTCTACAGGCCGCGAGAAGGAAGCATAGGGCTTAAGGGCGCCGCGGCGCTGCTCTCTAGCGGCGTAAAGGGGAATTAACTGAGGCGGTGAGCTGACTTGCCACCAGGTGTCTTGAGGGTGAGCTCTGCACGCTGGCGACCAGGCCCGCGGTTACTTTTTCCTCCGCTAGATGTCGGGGACGTCTCTGTCGGACCAGGGAGAAGATCATTGAATTAGGCCATCGTCCCGTCAGGTCACTGCTCCTAGCTTGATTTCTCAGAGCTAAAGTGAGGTGGAGAGAGAGGAAGGGGGGACAGAAAACGCCACTAGCTTGAGAACGTCGGTCCACTGGAGACTGCTTCGTGATGAGACTTGCTATTCTCAGCAGCCCTCTAAGAAGAAGCAGCTCGCAGGCCAGAAGCTGCTCTATGCGATTTTGGTCATGAAGAGAAATAATATTACAAACTCGGGACGTGACTGCAGGCGAGAGAAATTTCAACCGGGCTGACCATGTCCACATTAGACAGCAAAATATCAGATTGGCCCCCTGGGAAGGGGCTTCGGTCCACTGGCACAAAGTTTAAATACGTGGCGTACACCGGCCTAACAAAATTAAATCACCCCCTTAACAACCAGAAGAAAAAAAATAAGTATTCCCAAAAAAAATTAAAATTATAGAAAAATTTAAAAAAAAGGTGACGAAATGCCTAATTTCCGGCACAATACACACACACTTAGTAAATATATGGTGGAAATAATTCAAGAAAGGAAAAGTATTGAATTTACAAAAATAGCCATTAATTAATAGTAACTATGAGAGGATGAAAATAATCAACACGGCATGTGTAACCCTACCTTTACTTGTGATATGGTGTGGCGGGAATTATGAGAAAATTGAACAAAATATAGCTAATTTTAAATAGCAGTGCATTTTAAATGTTAGGTTTTAATAAGTGATTACAAGACTTGTAAAACTGTGTTTGATGGAGCCACGAAAAAAAAACAACTGAAAATATTCTATACAGCCTATTTGTCGAAATTCGACGAAACTATACATATTCGAGCAAATGTATACGAACCTTTTATTCTCTAAACATTTTTTCAGCGCTTCAAGTAATATCATTTTCGTCAGCTCGTTCAATTTAAGGTGTAATGCCACCCCTGCATCTTCACCCAGCTTCGTGTTGTAGTATTGGTCACCAAACACAGGTATGCTTATCATCGGGACCTTCGCGTGTATGGCTTCTTCGGTGCTTTGCAGACCTCCTTGGGTGATGAAAATCTTGACTTTAGGATGTCCTAAAGAAATTCACACAAATGTAAGTTTGAAAAAAAAAATTATTGATGTATTAATGTATAAAATTTTTGAATACTGTTTGTATCTCACTTCGAATGCTATAACTTCTATAAAAGTTTCTGGGAAACGATTAATATGATCTCGGTTTCAAATTTCAATAAATGTACTTTGGGAGGGCAAAGTTAAATTATAGTACTTATTTGTTGAATATATTTAAAATGGTGTTATTGATCTACGCAGTTAATACTAATATAGTTTTCGCAAACTTGATTACTTATGTAGTTAGATTTTATAATTATTTTATGTTTGCATCGTGCATCAGAGATCTGAAGATTGGACAGGCAAAAGATAAACATTTTAGCAGCACTACGGATAACAACATAAAATTTGCATGGTTGTCTGAAACAAACACATTAGATATACATTTGCATGATACTAAACATCTTAAAATGCAATATAAACCGGATTATCCCAATTTAATAGACTATTTCGCTCAAACAACATATTACTGCGGCACTCTTTTATTTCTCTGCATAAAAAAAAAAAAAAACATTTAATTTTCAGAGTTTCAAAACAGTACAATATTTAAACACAAAAATTCATCCTGTCTAGTTAGTTAATTGGCTACATAACTTAGAAGAAACACGAATCAGTACAACATAGTGTATTATTTTTAAAATTGTTAGCACCCGAAAGGTGATCTGACTGATCTAACTGAGCATTTACCCTAGCTAGCATGTTTGAAAATTCTAAAACTTAAGAGGAGAGTTGACGCACCTTCAAAATAAGGCTAAAATGATTAATTCAGAACGTAAAACATCCACTAAAATATAAAATAAAAATATTTTTTGTCAATTTTGCAAAGAAAATTGCATTATTTGTACTCTAAATTTTACTCTGTAACAACGCTCGGCATTAGTTAAGTTAGAAAAATTTGAACAGTGCCGAAGTGGGTCAGCCTCCAACTTTGCATAAAGGGTGACTATAAATTCTCTGCGCGCCAGTATTATAATTGTGATCTTTGAAAGCTGAAATTATTCGGAGGCATAATATAGAATAAACGTTACGTATAAACACATAATGCATGTTCCATAAGCTTGTTTTTCTCGAAACCCTTCAACAATCTGCCTAATAAAAGCGCTAAAGTGTTTAATCAGGTAGATAAAAATTTGTAAAGACTAATTATTGATTGATCCTGTATTGGTTCGTGGGTAACTATTGCTCCAAAATTATTTAGCTTTAAAAATATTTTAGATTTGTCATCCGAATAAAGACTAAATAATAACTTTGTTAGACTTTAGTTAGGATCTCAAATATTGTTTGACACCAAACTACTGCAACGTGAAAATGACGGAGGTATTCTGGTAAACATTTCCCCTTTTCCTTGCACATAAATCGGGAGTACCAATACACATATTGTAAAAATTGCAAATTTAAATTAATTTTTGCTACTTAGAGATCAATTAATAGCTACATCACATATATACTATTTTTGCTGTCCTTTTTTTCCCCCGATATGACTTAAGCTTCTCAAACAGCAAAGACAAGTATAGATATGTAAACCTTTAAGAAGTTATGGAAAACCTAACAATTTATTAGTTTTTTTTAATCATAATTTCCAAGTGTATTTACACACACACATACACACAAACATACATACATATATATATGTATGTGTATATATATAATGTTGAGTGCAGGATAATATACATTACAATGATAAAAATGCTTTGTGTTTATATCCTGCACTCAACATTATTCTACACACTATTTTTGACAATTATTAACTAAATTTCACAAGACCTTTATAACAAAAAAAAAATTTATTGCAATCACAAACCACCCGAATTAAAGATTTAAACATAAATTTCAATATTTAGTAATATGAAGATATTGGTTTGATCAAAAATTGTGAATATTTTAAAGACGAAAACACGAAAATAAAATTTTGAAGCATTATTTTTCTACTTGGCTAACATACTTAAAGTAGAATTATGTCATCTCTGATGTGAAGCCAATGCCTTCTGCGTTGGTTTTATTTTATATCGTGCTCAAAGGCGTACACAGGAGAATGATGATGATGATGATGATGATGATGATGATGATAATTATAATGATGATAATAATAATAATAATAAATATACCATTCACACCCACAAAATGAAAAAAATTGTAAAACAAACAACAGAAAAATAATTTTTATTCTCTACCCCCCCCCCCACCCCCCCCCCCCCCCCAACCCAACACGCACAATTCTGCATACCCTCATAACTGAGCGATAATTTTGTTTGAAATATGGAAGTGGATAGCTACAAAAAATTATGAATCAATTACACTCTTCTGTTGTGTCAAGGAATATCAATGTTTTGTCATCTTCATACGCTATGGTCACATGTGCATTTTTAAGATAGAATAATTTACTTTACAGCACCATAATATATATATATATATTATATAATGGCTGTACTCTCCATTGCGAAATACTAATAAAATTTTCGAATAAAGAAATAAAATGTGGAAATTAAAATTCAAATAATTATAATTGATTCCAACGTATACAATTTAATCAGATACCTAGCCAAAAATACTTCAAATATATAAATAAAATATGCTAGACTCTATGTATATTAGTCAAATGAGAACATGATTCTAGTATTTTATAAATAATTTCGGAGGATTTGCTTTTGCTGAATCGATCAATCAAATCATCTGAAATGTTCCACATTCAGTCAATCATATTAATATCTGAGAATGAATTCAAAAAAACTTTCAACACTCTCATGCTCACGCAGAATGTCCTGCTGCGGCAGCCACTTGGCGATCTTCACGTTGCGAGGCTGGCCGGGCAGGTTGTCCTGCTCCCACTTCCACAGCACGCGGTAGTCGGGCAGCTCGGCGAACACTTCCAGGAACACCTGGCGCTTGTCGGCGGTCAGCTGGTCGCTCCTGACGTTGCTGCCGAGGCTGAAGTATATCACGCCCTTGGGAGCCCCGTCCAGGAACTCCTGGATGTCCTGAAGGCATACAACACTGCACGTGAAGGAACTGCTGGATGTGCTGAAGACATACAACACTGCACGTGATGTCCTGAAGACGTTCAACACTGCACACGAAAAAACTGCCGAATGTCCTGTGGATGTACAACACTGCAAATATGTAATAATGGGATATATTTGGCAGCATGGGCGTAGATCCCGGGGGGCCAGGGGGGCCCGGGCCCCCCTGGAATTAATGGGCCCCTCCTTGGGGGGGCCCACTTCGTGATTTTAAAGTTAATGGTGTACACAACACACACACACACACACACACACACACACCTACACACACACACACACACACACACACACACACATATATATATATATATATATATATAAGATTATTATTTACAACGACGACAGACACTTTGACATGCTTTACATTCCTACCTTCGAGTTCCGTAGTTATTTTCCCCTACCCCTTCTGCAAAAGCCATGGTATGGCGTTTTCCAGTGAGAACTTTGAAATCCTTAATTCCTAGAAACAGTTCATTCCAAAGGACGAAGCTAGGGTAGGGTTCCGTTAGCATTTCCTCTCCATTGTTACCCACACTACCTTGTCCTCTGAAACGACAGTATTATAGGTTTCAGGTAGTCTGTTTTTAAAGTGGTTTTGCTCTCGTGTGCGCCAGTCTTCTGCTTTCTTGGCAAACATCAACATGGATAAGTTCGTGACGCGGAAGAAACGGAAAACAGAATCTGATCTCACCTGGTAAGGTTGATTGTTTTATAAGTAGTGACTATTATTTAGGTAAAATATTTTATTTAAGTGATTATGTAACATTATTTTTTCCAGTAAATAAACAACTTAATACTTTAACAGTAATTATAGCAGAATTTAGTTTATTTACGAACTGAAACTTATATACCATTTTCTGGAATTTTTTTAGCTCATCTCCATTCTGTAAGGCTAGCTGCTCTGTACGTTACATGTGAATTATACAGGGAATAATTTTTTTCCTCGTCAATATGGAATTTAAAATCACTCCCCTTTAATTATCAAACGATAATTTTCACAATTCATGGCCGATAATCACTTTATAACATTTGTTATTTGATAACTGCAACACTGCACGAGTAAACAGAAGTAAGAGTGAGAAAGAAGTATTTAAACGTTACACATCCGTATTTAACTTAATAAGGAAGCAAACGCGTCTCTTTAATAACTAATCAAGCGGCATATTTTAACTAAATAATTCACTGCCAAAATACTGATTATACTAAATATAAGCCGAGAAATGTATGTGGTTCAATTAGCTGTAGGATAAATTTCATAGTTCTATCTCCGAGATTTTTCACTTGTGTCATTAAGTTTTTTTTTCTTTTTTATCTGGTTGATGCCTTTACTAAATAAAATAGTCTTTAAGGGTTTTAATATGATTCGATCGTTCATTTGATGTTGATCCGTTTATTAGCTTTGGTGCTTTGGGTTTTTAGGGCGCATCAAAAACTGTGAACAAAGAATTTCACGAACAGCATTTTAATCGCAGTAATTATGTGATGTGGCATAAAAAACCCGACAAAGTGCGAGTCGAACTCGCGCACGATGGGTTCCATACCATTATCTATAAAAACGGCAAAAAAAAATTATGTTTGTTGTATGGGAGCCCCACTTAAATATTTATTTTATTCTGTTTTAGTATTTCTTGTTATAGCGGCAACAGAAATACATAATTTGTGAAATTTTATTCTGTTTTCACGTTTGTTGTATGGGAGCCCTCCTTAAGTATTTGTTTTATTTTAATTTAATCATTTATTTTTAAAGTGAATATATAACTAAATATTCTGTGAATATTTCAAGCGTCTACCTGTTGCCATTTTCAATATCGAGCAAACGTAAAAATAAAGTGTATTACATACGAACTTATCATACAGAGAAGACTTGTTTCGGTTGACATCTACCGCAAAGTTCTTAAACCACAGAATTCACGGCCCCCCCCCCCCCCCTGGAAATCCTACAGATTTGCGCCCATGTTTGGCAGTGTGTGTGGCCTGACAGTTTATGAATCCACTTTCGATCTGGAGTTATGTGCTGATTGAGAAGAGTTTCTTTTGTAATTTGGGTTGCAGTACAAAGTGATATATATATATAATAACATATTGCTACTAACGTGGGAGGCAAGGACGCGACACACGTCAGGTATTCGGGCGCCTGTTGGGCCTGCATGGCCACTGACGTCACACGCACATACCTTCGGAATTAGAGTGGCCAGACCTCGCCAACCCCTTGTCACTGCGCCTTCCTTTCTCCGCTCTGTTTCCTATACCTTAGCGGTCTGGGAATTCCGCGGGCTCACTGTGGCCACAGCGTGGAGTGGCGTAAATAAGCGGCGCTATTGTTGATGCTTCGAGCGTCGGGTCGGCCGGGATGACGGAACACGTCACAAACACTCCAGTCGATTCCAGAAAGACGGCCAAAGGGTATAAAAGTGACGGAGCTGGCCTCTGCGGGAGTTCCAACAGGCGAGTTGAGTACAATGCGAGTCCGGTGAGCGGCGCAGAGGCGGAGCAACGGGACCGTGCGTGTGCGACCGAGTGGTGTGAGACTGTGTGTGCGGACAGGTGCGAGGTACGGGGCGAACTACTGTTGAGCCTAGCTCCAGTGAGGAGTGTGAACTGTGAACATTACATATACCTAGTGGTTCGTGAACATGCATGATTTGTGGTGATTTAATAAGTAATGTATATATATATATATATATATATATATATATATATATATATATATATATATATATATGTATGTAGCAATTAAAATTGTATGTAATTAATTGGCTATCCTTACGAACTCGTTTTCTACCCCAAACTAAACGAATTCAAAATAACTGAGTGTGCATAAATGAATTAAATGAAGTCATTGAGTAATGTACAGCAATAGCATATTCCTAAAAAATTAAGAAGAAAAATGAATAAGTAGATAAACATGTTCAAACACCAGGTTTGATATGAGGAATATTTTTTTCCCCCTATTAAGAACTGTACCAACCTTGGGGAGAGGTTTGGGCGGTCTGATGTTAAAGCCATTGATGTTCACAACTGCCGGAACATTCGGTCTTGGAGGGTGGAAACCTTGCACGTATGTCACGAATAGCATACTGACTTGCGTGTAGAGATCTCCTATGTACGGTGTGGACTGTCCAAAATACTTTTTTGCTATTGCGTCTTGGCTTGGCAAAATTTTATTGTAGAATAAATGACCTAATCTGATCTGGAAAATCACTGTCTCTAAACGCTGCCAGAATGTTCTGCTCTTGTCGGTGTACGGAAAGGCTATTTCTGGAATGTAGGAAGGGTTGGTAGGGTTCCCAACGGAGTCATAATTCAATGCCATCGGTGGAAGAGACGTTATGCCGATCATCGGAGCAGAGAACCTGTGAGCGAAGGCAGCCGTGCACGGTGTTAGCACCCACTCTAAGATGACCAGGTCGAAGTGTTCCTTCGTGTTCTCGGGGTCGATCATCTGTCGAACCTTCTCGTGGCTCATTATCGTCTCGCACATGTCGTCGCCGGAGAGCAAGGCATTCGAGAAAACTTCGAACGCCGACGGCTCTTCATGCATGCCGGAGCTGAAGTTGTTGGTTTCTCGGAACGGCTTGTACATGCAGGAGACGTCGACCTCGGTGTAGTTGGCGAGCTGCGGGTCCCTGACGGGGTCAGGGGTCACCACGACCAGCTGGTGACCTCTCCTGCTCAGCTCCAGAGACAGCGCGCGGAACACCACCTGGTGGCTGATGGACGGAATGGGGAAGACCGCGAGGATGCGGGCGCCCTCCGCATGTTGTCCCTCGAAGACGAGGTAGGAGGTCACCGCGAGGAGCAGCGTCCAGCAGAGACGGGCCATCGCGGTGTTGCCAAGGCCCAAGACAGGGACGGTTACCTCATGCGGCTCACGCGAGGTGTGAGGCCCGACAGCGCGTCTTATACTGCTGCGTTGCCATGCGCGGCTGATGACGTCCTCCGTGACCTTGGCTGGCTCACGTGGCTGCTCAGCGCACACAGATTTCCGAGCGCTCGGACAGAACATACGCTGTCTTCGTCTGCGCATGAATAGGCGGAAAGTGCCCACTAAAATAACTGCAATTGAGAAACGCCAACATCGAAAATTAAGTTTCAAATATAAATAAAACAAAAATTTCTAAAACATGACGTAAATGAAAAAAAAAAAAAAAAAAAAAAAGCAGTTCTTAAATACACTATACTCTTTTTCAGTTATTCTGGCTGTCACGAATTTGAAGGGAAGTGATTTCTTTACTAGCATTTTAAGTAAATTTTTATTCTTATTTACTTATTTTCTTTTCGCGCATATCATCATGATTTGTGTTATATGGCATTACGAAAAGTTATTTTTTTGTATACAATGTCCCTAAGAAATCTAAATACGATTTGCATTAATCTATAATGTCTGAAACGAAACACAGTTCATACATTTCTCTGTGCTATGTCTAACAACTGCGTATGTGCCAAATATGTATTTATATTATTAGGTCGACGAATCAAAAGCCTTTAAAAATATCGAGTTTAAAACATTGATATTCTAGCATTGTGATAAAATTATTTTGAATTGTGTGTATTAGGAAGTGTAATAAAGTAAATAAAAAGCAAACTACTTTAATATTGAGTAATATGTAGCTGATATTCCTTACAGGTGAAATATTAATATAATTCAATTACAATGTCATCAAGCTTATTTTACACAACTAGCCGAGCTCTATCTTATGTAGTATACAAACAACTTTATCCTATAAATTAAATTCTCTCCCCCTACCCCTACTTTTATTCCTCCTACCCCCTACTTTTATTCCCCCTTTACAAAAGCCAGCGAAATACACCTATTATTTTTAAGACTAAAAAAACTATACTTCAAAATCTGCACATTTTTCTATAAATAATATACGGGAATCACTCGACTGATTTTTCACGATTTTTTATGTATGCTTAAATATCCAAAAATTAAATGTTAAGCCATAGGCCGATATGTTTCCTAAAAGCTGTAAACTAAAATTAAAATGTGTGAATATGAATAAAATATTACATTTAAGAGCTGTTCGCCAAGGCCCTAAAAATTTAATTTCAATACATTTCTGAAATGTTATAGTCATAGCAAAAAAAAAAAGCAATAACAACAATTTCATGATTTTAAGGTTTACTGTTTCTCGAACTGTTCTACTTCATAAAAGATCTGCGAACCTTGAAGCGCTCACCATATCTCGTTTGTTTCTATGGCTACCTCTCTCTCTCTCTCTCTCTCTCTCTCTCTCTCTCTTTCTCTCTCTGTCTGTCTGTCTGTCTATCATCGTAAGTCAGTTTCATGACAACAGATATGCTTTAAGTTTATTTTGAGAATAACCCTGAAATAACAATTTAGTGTTTTTATGAGCACTGGAAATAACGGGCGACTAATATGTCGCACCCTGAGTACAAGATTATCATAACTCAAAAATTGAGTTTATGAGATATTTTTACCATAAGCAGGAACATATCATTTTCTAGGCACTGCAAGACTATCGCAATATTATATTTACTTTAACGAGACTTATGGCAAATAATGTAGTGTTGCACTCTGGAAAACATTATATAAGAATATGTGCAATACTATGGCATCTGAGTTGTGATAGTATTGCACTGATTTTTGAGTTACGATAGTCTTGTACTCAGGGTGCGATGTGTGCACGTTTACTAGATCACTGTTCATGCATGCCAAATGTTTCGTGCTGATGGGCTGGGAACATTTGAAAGAAACTGACTCTGTGATAACGATTCTGAGAATGTCTGCACCCAGGTTACAAAAGAGAGATAAGATAATGGTGAGCATACTTTCATCAACTATACTGACAATGCAAGAACTGTGCAAAGCATGCAAGATAAACAAGTGCAGTCAAGATTAGATGTCTGGCATCGCTTGATCGAAAACAGGTTGACCCGATGAACTTGTACTTAACATCTTATTTGCGTTCTTTGCTCCCTTCATGGCTAATCCCAGCATGACTAGGCGTATAGGCTTCGGCCTGAGACGCACTTAGGTCCCTCCCTAACCCGGGCCCCTCCCAAATTAACTTAATTTTAGTTAAGTTAGGAAAAAAATGGCTCTTGCGATGAGGAAGATTGATTTGAAACATTTTCAGAGACTAAATCCAGTACTGGTTTGCTCTATGTGTCACAGAGAGTAGTATATAACAGCCGGTCCGGGGACAGGAAGTCGAAGTGTGGTGGTGGTGTCTGCTGCCTCGCAAACTACATCTCCTATGACGTCACAGTGGCCATCTTTCACTCAAAATTCCTCAAAAATGACTCAAAATTCCTTTAAATTTCCCTATTTCTAGGGATGATTCCCGTTTTTAGGGAAAATTTCCCGTTTTATTCCTCAAAAATTCAAAAATTCGTAATTTAGAATGCCTCAAAAGACTTTTGCCTTTGAAAGAACCCAAATTCCCCATTTAGGCTTAAATTACCCATGGCAAGCCTCCAACATGCCTCTGGTGGGTAGCTTTGACTTTGACCTTGACCTTGACTGTAAACCTGATATCTTTAATTTTCGACCAAATATTCCGAAAAAATTCAAAAAAATATTTAAAAATTATTTACTTCAAATTTTTAGTTACTTAATCGATTTCGATCTTCGGTTCGATTTCCAGCGAGGGTAAACGTGTAATATATATATATATATATATATAAACTTAAAAAACCTTAGTTACCATTTGATCAAAATTAGAAAAATCTTTGCTTACGTAACTCCCGTCATTTTGGATTCTGGAAAGTTTTACTTTGTGTACATCCCGCCATCTTGAAGATTCGTAATTTTTATGCTATAAAATCAGGAATATTTTGAAAATTTATAACAAATTCAATTAATAAAATTTTAACATATTAATAACTCCACCATTTTGAAAATGTTCTGCCATATTGATAATCTGTAATTATTATATGATTTTTAACGAGGAAAATTTTACAATTTAAAATATATAATTAATAAAGTTTTTATCACAAAATAATCATGGAGTCTTCGGTTCAAACCCGGCGAGGTCATTTGATTACAAATGGCGATGGATTCTTCCTCCATGGAAGCCATCGGTAGCCTGACCTCCCATCACAAATGCCAAGGAATATATTGCATCAGCCAGTATGAGAACACATCCACCATATTATTTTCGTCTGCTTGAGGCTGCCATCTTGTTTTCATCTGCTACAGCGCACTACCACCATGTTAGTTTAATTTGTACCCACTAGAGTGCAGTAATCATTTATTGTGACGCCTGGCATCTTGACTTTTATTACAGTGACCCCTGTCATTTTGGAAATTCATAATTATTTAACTAGAAAAGCGAGAAAAATTCCTAAATACGTCAAAAATCAGTCATTAATATACTGATTGATTCGATCAGTTCCTGTCCTTGGTTCGCTACTTGATCGATTCAGAAAATTAAATTTTATTGAAAATATATTAATTTCAATAAATATTGTGGAAAGTACTAAAAGAGGCTTAAATTCCTCTACTACCAGTCTACATTTATCCGATGATGACATATTGACTGTCATATATAAATTATGTAATTATTCTGCTAGAAATTCGGGAAAAATTCCCAAAATCATTAAAATAATTATTGACTCGATCGATTCCCATCATTAATTTGATTCACAGTTAATGATAATAAAAACTAATACTTAAAATAAATTTTAAATTCCGTTTCACAATACTTTTTATGGAGTTTATTAATCATTCTCTCTGCGAAAAACGACACTAAGCAAGATACCTGCAGACAAAATAAATACATTGTCGCTATGCCTACCATGGAAGTCTAATATTTCGATACTTGGAATACCTTCCAGCCAGGCGGAAGCAAATGACTTATCATATCATATTCTATGAATAATACTTAATTATATTATTTTTATTTTGTTTTTATGCATTTTTATTTTTTTAATTTTTTTTTCTTAAGGCTATATATTATGCTTATACAGTGCTTATTCTATAATAAGTCTGGCAACTTTCTATCCTTTGTCTTAGTGTCTCTACTCGGCTTAGTGAAGCTCGAGGTGGCCTGCGAACTAATGGCGCTAGTAGTAGGTGTACCTTCATTAGCATTGGATTAAATGATAGTTTCATATAAAAGGGGTATATTTTTTTTTAGACTTTCGTTTTAAACGTCAGATAAAGTTGAGGGTTTTAAATTTATTTGGAAGCTTTGTAGAGTTTGAATACATAGCAATAACTTGGTAACTTTGCCACAATTGTTAGTTAAATTTTTAATCTAACAAAGATACTATTTAAGCGACATTTTTTCTACATTTGTTAAGTCAGCAACTTGGTGTACTGGTAAAATGAATGGTATGATAATATGCGTGCTGGGTTCTACAAATGCTATGATTCCCTTTTTACTTACATTTTTAGTTTAATATTTCTCGAAAAATTTAACTTTTAATCGCAAAAATTAAATATTTTCAAACAGTTGAATTACAAAATCAGGCGAGATTCTGAATAAAATAAACATGTACGGCCATTCTAGCAAATAATTATCTACTATGATTTTTATTCATAATAAGAAGAAACGATAAAAAAAACCATTTCTGCATTTGATACTTTTTAGTAACTTTAGATTTAAATGTCATAAATACTGCATAGTAAAATGAATATTGCACAACATTCAATAGTTGAGTCGACCATTTCCAAAAACCACTTTGTCCAAAAAGTGAAAAAAATTGAGATAATGCCACAAGAATATTCTCTGTACTGTGCCCGGCAGTTATCTTATGTTGTCTCTCAGCGCGGGGTGCGGGGACAGCGGTACCAGATAAAGAAGAGGGGGTAAGCAGGCGACACGTAGCCGAGAGCCGTGTAGTGGCTGTTAGGAAAATATCGCCCTTAAGTGTATACCCGAAAATGGAAGGCGAAGGTGGCAGCTCGCAGAGGCGCGGTAAAGTGATACATAGCGGAGAGTGGGAAATAATAAAAACCGTTTATTCTATTGTATAAGTTGCTATTACTCCAAAAAAGCGCAAAAGTGGCTTAAATGGAAAGTTTAACATTGTAAGTTATATGTTCTGCATTGTTTGTACACTATGGATGCTGACAATCGAATAGTAATAATAGTAATTAATTTTAATTGAATTTTGTTTTTCGTCACCTAATACAATCAATTATCATGGAAAGAGAACTTCACACTTACATTAAACAAATTATATAATATATATGAGGTTTTGAAGGTTATAATATGCATTCTAAAGTGTAAGTACAATGCAAATTGTATTTATAATAAATAATCGATTAAAGGTGCATTAAAATATAAAGCCACTATAGAGGTATTTGAGAAGCCCTCAATAGAAAGGAATTTTATGTTTATTATTTTTACTTCTTACCTCTATGACTTTGTCTTAGCCCTGTTATTAACAACGACGTATATATATATATATATACGTCGTTGGTTATTAATTATATTTACAAGTATTGTTTCTCTATGGTCAGGTCAATTTTGTTTTACTCTTTAATTTTTTTATGTTTTATCTTGTTTTATCAAAGTACTAATTTTATGAAATGTCTTTGCAAACATTTGTTAAACGGCGACGAATAGGAAATGAGCTTGCACATTTTAATATTGTTTTTGGGTCATGACTGAGTAAAGAGGATATGTGCTTGGACGCCTGACTGCGCATGTATTTTATTTAAACAATTTAGTAATTTCCAGTGAGATTTCGGAGTGTGTTCAATACAGTAAACTTTAACTGTTTAAAAAAAATTGGAACTTTAGTTTCTATTCTACTATCATGGGAGAATGATTAGAGAGAGAGAGAGCTCCGTGATTTAGTCATAAATGAATATAAGAATATCACGTCAAACATTGGAACGACGACTGAATAGCTATAATATACGTGAAAATGATGATTTTGTAAGAAATGCCCGGAACTACGCAATGAAGAAGAGATAGTTACCGATGTTCGGAGCTCTACTAAAGAATCGACGACGACGATAGGTTTTTGACTAATAGCCTAAATAGAACTAGATCAACGACTAATTAAGAAGAAACAGGAAACGACTATCAATCTTCGAGATGGAAGGAGTTCAACGGCTGTAGACGGCATCGTAGACGGTGTACCGGAGGACATCAGCCTTCTAGACGACTCCAGGTGACCGACGCCAGTCCTGCGGGAGTACCAGCAGCACGAGAGGAGGTGCATCGAGACGGAGACCCAACCAGCGACATCGGAGGAGAGACTGAGATCTAACCAGCAACATCGGAGTAGAGACTGAGGTTCGGAGAGGTTTTCCACAGCCTCTTGGTCTTGTAACAACGCGACAAGGTTTGTCTGCCCCATCCCCGAATTAACAAGAACAGCGAGAAGGTACCTGTCCTATTCTAATGGCAAGATATCTTAAACCATGATGTTTACGATCAAGACCTAATTTGAAACTCGCAAAACCAACTTAATACGACTTAACTACTTAAAGACTTGTAGCTTGTACATACTGGACCTGGTTAACTTACATTGATCAGTAATAGGTACGAGATCGAAGTTAAAGTCTGTTAAAGTCATTAATTGTCTTGAATGTTTAAATAATAGCCCCAGGTCCAGAAGTCTTGAGATATATTGATCTACCGAAAGAAACTGAGCTAGTAGCAACAAAAAAGACTAATTTGCCAGGTAAAATGTGTTCAATAAGATTTAAAATATTGACTGATAACCAAACCACTATTCAGTGATTCAATTACGTAAAACGTAATTAATTCTGAAAGACATTTAAGTATAACTGATATTGAAATTTTGTTTAATGAAAAACCTATTTAAATATGAATAATTGTCCCAAAGGTGTTTGGATGTTGCTCGCTAATCATTGACTCTGTCACTTTTCATGTTACATTTGAATATGTTGCAAAAGAGTATTTTCACCCATACAACTATACTTTTGACCCTAGTAAAAAGTTAAATTTTCATTATATCTTTTATTTTTCCGATTGATAATCATACTTGCATATCATGTGTATGTTAAACCAGAGAGAAAGAATTATTTAGCTTTGGCTGTCTTGAAAAGAATAATTAATTTTTATTACACTGAGATCAGCAGTCATAGAGAAGTTAATGCTTTTAAACACACTACCAGTTAAGGAATATTGTTTTAGTCATTATATTTGTTGATTTTAAGGTCAGAATACTTACACCAAAGAGAAAGAGACATACTGCTAAGAAAATATACATTTTATTTTCTAATATTCACACAGAGTCAAACTACACCAGTACATACAACCTGAGAATAATTTATTTTCATTACCAACGTAATAAGACATATTTTATTTAATATTCTGTAGAGGTTAGTAGTTGTGCTACATACACAATCACAACACTAGTACTTTATAGAGTTTTATAGGCGCCCAACTATAACACATTTTACATCAGAGATTTTGGCATTTTAGGAAATATACTCCATAGAGTAATTCTGGTCACCCAACGGTGGCGCACCCTTTTAGAAATTTTGGTCACTCATCCTTGGTGCTGTCTGAAAAAAAAAAAAAAAAAAGAAAAAAAAAGGAAATTCTGAAAACACTTCACCACACATACACAAACATTTTTTAAATGCCATTAACGTTGGTAGTCAGGTGTTTCCTAAATGACTGACATGAAGTTAAAGCAGCAAATATAACATAACAAGCTCCATGTTTAGTTAAATGTAAATCCAGCGCTAAATTGCACGTTTTAGGTACAGAAATCGGAGAACGATTAGGGCTAGACTGGCTCCTGCGTCATCAACTGTGAGATAGCTTTCGCGCGGAGAGTTACAATTGCGTAATGTTTTGGTCGTTTGCTTTTTCTTGTAAGACTTTTTTTTATAAATAACTTTGAGAACACAATGAGTTGAGAAGCATAGTTTTAAATTTATTTTACATACTAAGTGACCTAGTTTTCCAAAATAAATCGTGTCTGGTTTTCCATAGTTAGTGAGTTAACAACATATCAATTAATTTTGGTTAGCATAATAATTATCAGACACCGTATGTATAGTTTATGGGATAAAGTAAAACGTTGCAGGTTTACATACTAGTTTGTTACTTTTCCTGACAGATGAGTACAAATGAACAGCTGAGTGGAAAAAGGATAACTTTACACAAAATGGCGAAATGAACCTGAGATAGCCATTTTGTAGTATTTCTTATACTCTATCCATTAAGTGTAAGGAGGATAATATTGCAGTGGTAGGCCATTGTTGAAAATGATGCTGAATATTTCATTGAGATGAAGAAGGATAAAATTCCAGGAATGTTATCCTTCTTCCACCCAATATGAATGTTATCTTTCTTCCACCCAATATTATGCTGGAAATTGGAATATACATCTATGCAACTTCAGTGCATGTTTAATGATAAACTGGTAAAATATGGCACTCTGCTTTCAATATACAGGTTGTGTTTGATTGTGTACAGAATACAATGTTACAATACGAAAGGTTTTTACAATTTGTTAAAAAAATGATTGCACTGCTTTATGCTACTTGCACTGCTGGTGTATACATGTCATCCATGAATTTTATGACCTCTATGGCTGTAACTACATTGGTTATTCTATTGTTTTGTGTGTTGTGTACATGGAGGTATTACTTTTCAGCCATAGTGTGTACAAAATATCAATGTATATCGTTCCATGAAATGCCATTTTTCCTTAAATAGTTTCCAGGTGCATTTTCTTTGTAAAATAGTGTTCGTTTCTCTTTATTATGTGTGCCAGTATTTTGATAAGTGTAATAATTATAATAAAATATTAGTTTGCTTTGAAGAAAGTTTTTCTTGATGCATCACAGCTGTCAAAATTTTATATATGACTATTAATTGCCTCAAATGTGTGCAAACATAAATTTATTATGTTTAGTGCATTAATATCTTGTCTTTAATGCATTATTTCTTATGCTTTTGGGTTGCAAACATTATTATTTATTACTTTATTTGACTGTTTGTTGATTAGTGGAAAAAGGATATTCGAGCACAACCACTGCAATTTACACAATGTTACACTTATGTAGTAGAAGTACAATTCATAGGAATTCTCACTTTTGGTTTGGTAACTCAGCGCTCTTAGCCAAAAGGCCTTACCGCCCTGGGGCCCCCACGGGCGTGGATACAGACTTACGTAGTGTAGGAAGTCACGCGCCGAATGTTTTCTGTTCTGCTAGTACAAACCTGGCCACTGACCTTGACAATAGGGTATTGCTTTCTCTTCGTCCTCCCCTCTCCGCAACAGACAGGACTAGGGAGCTCAGACGCCAAGTTATCTGCCGGGCACAGTAGTCATATCTATGGGAATCCGCAAAAAAGAATTGCCAAACTCGACATTGTCCCTTAGAAAATGGATGTGTAAAACTGTAAACATTTCCAGAACCCACTATGTCCAATTCTGTTTTATTTCCACATCACACTTTGTCCACGTCTGTTTTGCATTCCAGAACACACTTTGTCCAGACATTGTGTAATGGCTGCCACTTTGGTGTACAGAATAATATTCCAAAACCAGCTTTGTCTAGTTCCCCCAAATGAATGTCTGTATTTCATGTTTAGACAATAAAAGTCTTGTTTATTATTTTGTTTGGTCTCGTTTTCACTGTGTTTTGTGTTATCTATGATGACTTATAGCAACAGCTGTTGTGTTTTATGTTTTGTATTCTATTATCAAGTGATGAGGGCATCTGTTTGCTTTTAGCAGAAGAGTTTTAGACAGTATTACAAACGATCATAGGAATATGAATCATGAAACGGAGGCCATGGAAATCACAATTGTTCCTGCAGAGATAAACCGTGGCCGTAAGAAACTCCGCGATCCTAGTAAATGGCAAAAATATACAAAGATAAGGAAAAGGTAAGATTCCTAACCTTATTTGCGAGTTGAAAGTTCAACTATCCTATGGATATTTTAAAGTTTGTAAATTGTACTTCATGTATTATTGAATATTTAATTGGTGTTTAAAGAATTTGTAATTTATTGTGTCTTTAGGTATCTCATACACGATGTTGTCTGCTTATGGCTTGTAAAGAATGCTTCATTTGTTTCAGGCATCTTTCCAAAAAATTACCAACAATGCCATCTTGTCAACATCATCCCAGAGATGTGTTTCAGTGCAATATGCTAACAATGCAAGACGTCCGAAGGTTTCATCAACGATTTTATTCGTCAGAAAACAAGAGAGATCAAGACAAATTCATTCTGAGCTACTGTTCAAGTGAAACACCAAAACGAGAGCGGATTCGTCCATAAGGTAAAAAGTACAAGAAGAAACAAGTGTGTTCCAAGTTTGTTATGCCCCATTTGCAATCAGGAAAAGGCACGCATTTGATAAGGGTTTGTCAAAATTGTTTTGTGCATGTTCTTGGCATAGAGAAAGACAGGGTGAAATGGTTATGCACCTACTACAGGACTTTCTCCCATTGAAAATAGAGGTGATGATACACGTTCACAGAAATACACTGCACAAAGAAATTTGGTTAAGGGCTACATACAATCATTGCATGCTGCTGAGTCTCATTACTGCAGGTCAAAGAATTCTAAAATATTTTATCTTCCTGGTAAACTCAGCATCAATAAACTCTGGCTTGGTTTCAACAATGATAGTGAACTGAAAGTGAAGTATGAATATTCCAGAAAAATCTTTGTAGAGGACTTTAACATAAGTTTTAAAACACTGGCAACGGACATGTGCTCATATTGCCTACAGCTTAATCATCAAATTCAGGAAGCCTCTAGGTTAGGTGGCAAATCCAAAGTTTTAAATGATTTGATAATAGCAAAGAGAGCACATAAGCTAAGAGCGAATGCGTTTTATCAGTTACTCAAAGAAGAAAAGCCGGGTGAACTGACATTTTCGTTCGATTGTCAGAAAAATCTTATCCTGCCAAAACTTCCTGATCAAGCTAGTTACTATAGTCGTCAATTAAATGTTTATAATTTCATAGTATGCCAAGGAACATCGAAATCCCCACAAAATCAAAGAAACACATTCATTTATTCATGGTCTGAAAATGAATTCCCAAAAGCTTCCAACCAGATCGCCTCTGCTGTGTTTAATAGATTAACAAATACAGATATTATGGGTATTACTACAGTTCGTCTTTTCGCTGATGACTGTATTGGTCAAAATAAAAACTGTACCTTTATTGGAATGGCAAGTAAATGGCTCAGTCAGCTCCACAACACGTTCAGCAAGTTCTGTTGTTTGTTCCTGTCACATGTCACTCCTACATTCCACCTGATAGAATATTTGGCAGAATAGAGAGTGAATTGAACTGACGACAGTCGTCGTACCCTCCTAGATGCAGAGGCCGTACCTGTCCGCCGACGTGGGCCTAAGGTAGTGGCGAGGCGTGGGTTGATTGCATGTGTAAGCAATGCATTAAACTATTTTAACTTAAATTACTAAAACATTACGAACTTACTACTAGGAGACAGTTCAGAAAACTAATGTGCATAAGGAATAGAGAATTTTGTTTTAGTAAAAAGTTTATACTGTTTATTTACTAATTTATCACGAGTGGATGTAAATCCCTGCCTTAATTAATGTAAACTCACCCTCAGATTTGATGAGCCTGGTAGCCTACTGGTGGTGGCTCGCTCCACCAAGATGAACGAAGCTCATGAATTTATTTCTCTGTGTCATGAAAGGAAAGCTGTGCACTAATGTTTTTAGTTCTAAAAATACCAAATGTTACCCAAGTTTTCAGTCACTACTTATACATAAGCTGAATTCGATGGCCCTGCTTCGGAAACATGTTGATCACATCGTCGTAAAACCAATTATTGACGTGACAACGTCTAATAAATCGCTGAACGCCGGCTGCACGCACGAAAAAGTGTCCTGTTATGCACATTGACCCGTTATGCTGTGTCCCGTTACGCTCATTGTACGCTTGCGCCGCATCTAACTCTCTTCCACTCAATTGGTCTATGAATCTACTATTATATTAAATAGGTTAAGCCGGGCTTTTCAAAAGTACCTAGCTTTTAAATTTAGTACTTTAACAAAACTATCATTTCATCAATGTTTTGTTATGATGTCACGTTAAATATCGTCCGTAAACCGACTTTATTTACAGACAACCAATTTTTTTTGTTAGTTCTTGCAATACCTTTTTTCAATTGATAACAAAGACATTGCTGAGACCCACGATTGTCCTTGAGAGTTACAAGATATGTTTTTATTCTCTTCAGGACAGAGGATCGTTCTGCAGATGAACTAGTGGTCGGAATCGTCAACACCAAACAAATAAGTTTCCATGCTTCGGGAAGAGTTTCGTGCAAATCATTCAAGTACAAATATTTATGTAACTCGGCCACGTTGTTCTTGTGAAATTCTTTTGAAGAATAAACCACGGAAAGTTCGATTCTCAGTCTGGCAAAATCGAGGCATTGTCCATAAGAAAATTTTAAGGACTGGAATAGGTATTTCGGGAAATGATCGTGAATAAACAGAAAACTTAATGAAATTGAGCAAACCAATGAAGAAGAGACTGCCAATATCACCATATTTTGACTTATTTTTTCTTTAATTATGTCTATGATTTCAAAATATAATCGTCTGTAACAAGTCTTCTTGTCATCCGAAATGTTATCTATCCGTTGTCTTTTTTTTTTTTGGGCTGACTATCTTCTGTCAGGCTACCAAATTGATCCTCAATTTTTCACCAGAAATCATCGAAACTGTCACGTAGTTTCTCACGATATTGCTGAAATTAGTCTACCCTTTCAATGCATTTTTAACACCACATAAAATAAAGATTTTTCTAAACCTTGTTCCTAATGCGCTCATAATATCTCGCACTTTAACCACGTTTCAATTAATGATAATCGCTGTACGTTACATGATTAAAACAAGAAAGCTGTTGTCAGGCTAATCAAACGCTAAGATCGTCGTGGAGGAGAGTTTCCCCTTTCCCTGCTTCGATAAGTGAAGTGGTGTCTGAATTTCCAGTCGGTTGTAAGTGGCTGCAAGCAGGAAACAATCTGCTTACAGCGTGCATGGCTGGGTTGTCAACTTACAGGCGGATGGTAACGGGATGCCCAGCTGAGCGGACCTCCACCCTCCCTCTGCCAAGCACATTCAAGGGAAGGGGTGAAGGTCTGGCCAATAAGAGCTCACAGCTGCCTGTATTCAAGAGGAGCAGTGCTTACAGAGGGGTGTCCACGACACGCTGCCTCAGAGGGGAGGGCGAGTAGGCAGCTCGGCCGGCTTCAGCCAGCCTGTAGTGATGACGTGCGGTTAGGGAGGGGTGTCCACTGACTAACAATTATTACAAACAGCGAGGCGTCAATGAGGCGGTATGATAACAGACTGTGTGTTAGCTATTCAAGCGTATATCACTGATAGATGCCACTTTAGAATGCATTACCAAATATGTAGGACATTTTCAAACTGTAAGCACTTCTTATAATGCTTACGTAGAATATTCGCCCCTGGCCTAAGGGAGATATGTTTTTCCCCCTGTGCATCGACTGTGAAGTGCTACGAACAGGGACGCACCCGCGTGCGCCCTGGCACGTCAGCGGACGTCAGGATGTTGTATATAGTTATGTTTTATGCCTTTTTCTTTAAGTGACCACGAGCCTCCACGAGTGTGTAAATATTGTACAATTACTTCGCCTATCATTAATCCGTTATTCATTTATCAATTTGTGTATTCGTTTTATTAATTAATTACTGGTCATGTCTTTTCTTAATAATTATGTGTTTATGCTAGTGTTATGTCAGCCATGTAACTGCAGCCTGGCGCACCGCGAGGCGGGCTGCTCCCAAGCCGGCCGATTTCCCCTCCCCTCTTCCACGGCCCGCGGGCCTCGGCCCGCTAGCGGGCGGAGGAGGGCAGTGGCGAACAGGACGCGAGAGCGAGTAGACGTGCGCTCCGCTCCTCTGCTCGGGAGACGCGTTTCTTTACTCTGAGTTCGCAGTCAGTGATAACGTCACGGGACTGTCTCGGCAGCCGAGCTGCTATTATCCGCATTCGTTATACCGCTGGACTTTTCTCAGTTTTACGGATCTTTTCGGGACTGTAGCTGCATACATCATAGGCCGTGTATGTGCCTTTTCGAACCGCTGAACTCTCTTGGTCAGTACGCGTACTTACTGGACCTTTATCCACATACGTGATGGGCCGCGTACGCGTTGTATATCAACCCAGAACTTTCGTAACCGGTACAATTCACTACAGAGTTACCCTCTCTGTCGTTTCGGGTCGCATCTTAAGGACGAGACTTATATCCAGGAGTCCGGGTCGCGGTGGGGAGGACGCTCGTTCCGCGACGTGCCGGCCAGGCTGCGGCAGGATTTCTTTACGGAATAAAAAGAGGCTCGTGAAAATGGACATCACCGCATTATCGTTGGTAACACCTACTGTTTACCCTACCTACACAACGTTCCTTCCAGGTCCCGTATTTTCCGGTCCCGGCCACGTTGGCCTGAACTCACTTCCTCACCGACGAGAACTACATGGGCAAAGCAGGACATTTCGCAGACAGGAAATTAGGGACCATAGGCCGAGGGACATCATTTGGTGCCAAACTAGTGTGGCTGTAAACACACACGAATGCACGGAAGCGCACGTAAGCGCACGTAAGAGCACGCTGACAGGATGGAGGCAGGTGCGGCCGCGCGGCATGAGAGCGACGCGAACCCGAGACATCGCGCCAATGCGCCGGCGGGGAGATAACGCGGTGCGGGAAGGTGCGAACTCGAGACGTCGGCGAGAGATATCGCGGTGCGGGAACGGTGCGAACACGAGATGTTTCGGCGAGAGATAGCGCGACGTGGGAGCGACGGGAATTCATGACGGCGATGCAGCGGGATCACCGGCTGAAGATAACACGACGGGAAAGCGCGGACTGTATTACCGGGGGAGACACAGATTATGTCCCGGACCAGTACTACCGGTGGGTAGGATGACATGGAAACAAACAGGACAGGACAGAAACGATCTGATCAGTTTCGGGGCAGACATGTACGAGGAAGAGGACTCTAAAAAAGTGGACGTGAAAAGCGTGGAGTGCGGGTCCAGCGGCACGGCCGAGAACGCAGATGGCACGGACAGCACAGACAACAGCTGCAAACGGGAACAGAGCTATAGACCCGCGGACGTAGAGGGGCCGGTAGTGCGATACGTGAATGCGCAGTTCGAGTTGCCAGTGTTCGCGGGAAGGAACAATGAGTACCCGCGGGAGTTTCTGCGGGAGTGTGAGCACCTTTTGAGGTTGTACAAAGTGCGGCAGGCTGAGTGGGCGTCGCGAGTAGCGGGACAGCTCCGCGGTGAGGCGAGAAACTGGTGGTCAATGGCCGGGAGTTTTGATACCGAGTGGGGACATTTTGTACGTCAAATCGAGACTAGGTTCGATAACGATCAGGCGCGTGCGATGTGCCTGCGGACTTTCTATTGCCAGAACCAGGACAAAGACGAGAGCGCGGAACTGTTTATCTACGAGAAGCTGCGCATGTTCCGCCGGTTGGGGACAAGTAGGGACATGAGTGCGGCGTTACCGACCATCGTCGAACAGTTGCTACCAGAGTTCCGCCCCTTCATGAGGACAGCCGCGGGATGGGACACAAAGGAGTTCGTGGCCCTCGCTCGTGTGATTTAGCGCGACATGTCGCAGTGGAGGACGGCACTTAGGGGCGCAAGGGTTTCCCGGGCCTGCTCAGGGCCGCGGGGGGTGACTGTCACAGAAGTCACGGACAATGACATTGCCATGGTGAGCTGCGCAGACGGCGTGGGACCTCGGAAGACGACGAACCGAAGTGGTGCCAGGAGACGTCCAGAGACATTTGCAGCAGGAGGAGAAAATCACGAGCGGACAGAAACGCTGGAGAAGGACAAGCACCCGCCGCGATGCCGGTTTTGTCCGGAGGCATACCATTGGCACCGCCTGTGCCCCACCAGAGCCGCGTGGGAGGAGGCGCGCGAAGGCAACACGTCACAGGCAGGAAATGCGGGGACGGGGGCGGAGGGACAACTGGGTGCCGCTCTCCGACCCGCCAACCACCGGCAGACCCAGTAACCAGCAGGACTCGTCAACCACCGCCCGCACCAACAACACCGACGTCATGCCCGCCGTCGGGAGAAGAGGCAGAACGGAAATGCTCCCCGTCAGCTGTCCCCATGCCGGAGCGACCACGGGGACAATGGAGTATCACCACGACCACAGCGGTCCCGACAGAGGCTTTCCCGGGGCCGGAACAGCCACCTCGTCGACCTGCAGTCGGCGAGGTGGGTGACCTGAGAATCGACGCAGGCATCCCGCCAGCTGTCCCTGTGCCGGAGCGACCACAGGGACAACGGAGTGTCACCACGACCACAGCGGCTCCGACGGAGGTTTTCCCGGGGCCGGAACAGCCACCTCGTTGACCTGCCGTCGGTGAGGTGGGCGACCTGAGAATCGACACAGACATCCCGCCACCTGTCCCCGTGCCAGAGCGACCACAGGGACAACAGAGTGTCAACACGACCACGGAAGCCCCGACAGAGGTTTTCCCAGGGCCGGAACAGCCACCTCGTCGACCTGCCGTCGACGGGGTGCGCAACCTGAGCAACAATGCGTCAACTCCGGGACGAGCCGAGGACCTCACCACGAGTTCCCCATGCCCGTACGGCCAAGTGGCCGGGGGCGGTGGGGAACAGATGACTGCAGAGCTAGGGCAGGTCGGCCCCGAGGAGCAGGAGCTGCTGTGAGTTTTTCGTTCGTGCTAACGGACAGGAGATGCTGGCCCTGGTGGACACTGCTGCCAGCCGATCCTACATCGCGGCCCACCTGGTGAGGGCGGAGGCAGTGAATTCGCGGAGGGAGCTGGTGCAGCTGGCCACCAGGAACGCCATCGTCGCAGCAGGGGGCATCACTCAGGTAACATTGAGCATCGTTGGTCACATTAGCCACATCGAGGTCTGGGTGGTCCCCGAGCTCCGCGAGGGGCTGATTCTGGGAGTCCCATGGCTGTATGAGGCCGACACAACCGTGGAAGTACGAGCTGGGCGGAAGCACTTCGGCACCCGGGGGCGCTAGATGGTGTACGGTGTGCACCAGGTCCCCCCCCAGTCCCCCTCAGTCAGTCATCTGCCTGGAGGATCTTCAGCACGGTGTCCCCGAGGAGCACATCGACGCCATCAACAGTGTCCTCGCCTCCCAAGCACTGGTATTTGCGGCCGCGGACCGGCTACGATGGACGAACGTGACAGAGCACCGGATACCGATGGTACCACACCGCCCTCCTTTTGAGAAGGTGTATGGATTTGGCATCCAAGAGCGATAAGTCATACAGACTCAAATTGACGAGATGTTACGTGACAGAGTGGTTGAGCCCAGCACCTCCCCGTACAACTCGCGGGTGGTGCTAGCCACCAAAAAGGACGGAAGTTTATGCTTTTGCGTAAACTTAGAGGCAGTATACAAACTGACAATTCCCGCCCTGCCCCCGCAGATTAACATCACGGACGCTCTAGCCGGACTGGGGGACACGACCATCTTCACGACTCTGACTTGAAATCGGGCTACTGGCAGGTGCCAGAATGCCCGGATGACCGCCCAAAGACGGCATTCACAGCACCAGATGGCCGGCGATATCAGTTCTGCGCCATGCCTTTTGGTCTCATGGATGCCCCTGCCATGTTCCAGGCCCTGATGGTACGTGTTCTGGACGAGTACATTGATGAATTCGCCAGTGCCTATCTGGACGACGTTATCATCTGGTCCAGGACGTGGGGGGAGCACGCGCACCATCTGACACTGGTGCTAGAACGTATGGCCAGGCATGGACAGACGTGTGCCCTAAAGAAATGTCATATTGGGGCCACTGAGATCGAGTTCCTGGGGCACATTGTGACGGCGGATGGGTGCCGCCCCCGACCCGAGCAGTTGGAGCTGATCGAGGAGAAGGGGGAACCGAGGACCAGGAAGCAGCTCCAGAAGCTGCTGGGGCTGCTTAACTGGCTGCGGTCCTTTGTCCCCGACATCGCCACGATCACGGCCCCGATGATGGACCTACTGTCGCCAAAGACTAAGTTCCGGTGGACCCCCGCCCGGACGAGGCCTTTGCGGCAGGTTAAGCACCGATTCAGGAACTGTCACACGCTCTCGCGCTTGGTGACCAGCCACCCCATCTTCATCCAGATGGATGAGAGTCAGGAGGGGATGGGTGCGGTGCTGTACGAGGTGGATGACCACGGTTTGAGATGGGTGATCAAGTACGCCAGCGCCAAGTTTGGGCAGGCTGAACAGAGGTATCACGTGAATGAGCAGGAGTGTCTCGCAGTGGTCTGGGCCCTGCAGTGCTACTGTCACCACGTCGAGTGGCACTCATTCACGCTGAGAACCGACAGCCAATGCCTCCGCTGGCTAGACTCTGCTCAGGGCCGGAAGTCTAAGTTCACTTGGTGGGCCATGCTGATCCAGGAATTCTCGTTCACCGTTGAACATGTTCCTGGACGTAAAAATCTGCTGCCCAACGAGTTGTCCCGGAATCCGGATCCTGAGAATGAGTTCCGTGACGACCAGGGCTGGGAGGAAGTGCTCCTCCCTAAGCGCGAATGCGGGGTCGAGGACTCGGTGCCACGACTGTGTGTGTTGTACGCGCTGACCAGCTCCACTGCCCCTGCGCCTGAAGCGCGACCAGAGACTATGACTGAACTGCTCATGTGGGTTCATGCTGCGCAGCTCCGGGACCCCGACACCCAGACTCGACTGACAGAGTGCGGGGAAGGGGTGGTACTGGGCTGCCGGAGTCTGAACGGAGTGCTCCAGACCAAGGGGGCTCACAGGACAGGCAGGTGGCAGACCCACGTGCCGCCCGAGGCTAGGCGCTGGGTCATGGGTTACCTGCATGAACACCCCCTGGCGGGACACCCGGGTGCGGAGCAGACGCTGCGTGAGGTCAAACAGACGTTCCACTGGCCTGGCGACGTGGCAGAAGTGAGACACTATGTGCGGGCCTGCCTGCGTTGCCAGGAGCGGAAGTTCAGACAACCCGATGGCAAGGAGCAACAGGTCCCGCGACGGCCCCGAGATCCCTTCCACACTGTGGCGGTGGATATCATGTGGCCGTATCCTCGCACATCCCATGGCCGGCGTTTCATTGTTGTGGTCACGGACGTCTTCACCCGCTGGGCGGAGGCGTTTGCAGTGCCAAACGTGAAGGCCAGCACCGTGATTGCTCTGCTTGAGCGTGAGTTCTTGCCGCGATACGGGTAGCCCGTGGTCCTCCTGACAGACAAGGGGGTGCAGTTCACGGCGAGAAACTGGCGAATGTTCTGTGCGGGTTGGGGGGTGGAGCATCACACGACGCCAACCTACCATCCGCGCGCGAATCCGACCGAAAGGCGGAATCAGGACATTAAGACTCAGCTGTGCATACGGTTGGATGAGGACCACATCAAGAGGGACCTGCACCTGCCGACGCTGCTGTTTTGCCTGCGCCGTCGGACGAACGCTGTCACGGACCATTCCCCCGCTGAACTGGTGCAGAGCCGAAACCTCGCCCTGCCTGGGGAGGCACGCACACTCACCGACTCGCACGACACGACCACAGACGATCTGCGCGAAGACGCCCGACGACACCAGGCTGGCTACCTGGCCCGACGCACGCCACAGACGCACCAGCCCCCAGGACAACTGGAGCCTGGCCAGCAGGTTTTTGTCAGGTGTCACCACCTGTCGTCTGGCGAGAGGGGCTTCTGCGCAAGTCTGGCCCCTAAGTGGTCAGGCCCGCAGGAGGTGATTGACAGACTAGGGACCACTACGTACCTCGTCCGTCGTGCCGACGGACGTATGACAAAGGTCCACAGGGACGACATCCGATTGACAGACGGAACGCACGACGATGACCACGATGACAGTGGGCCTCTAGTTGAGGACGGGGCCAACGACGACGCCGCCGTGGGAATACTGGTCGACCTCGGTGACCCCGTGGAGACACCACTGGAGCTTGACCAGGGACATCGACAGGGACACGCCCACCCCTGGACAGGGCGGGTGGCAAACGGGGACGTATACGGGGACGTCGACCCACAGGACATGATGCACGAATATGACAACACAAGAGTACCGACTATGCTTCCTGCTAGGGGGCGTCAGAGAGGGGACGAGAAGAAACATTCTAATGTATTTAATTACGTTAAAGTTAACCGAAAGTTATGGTTACGAACATGCAAAAAAGTCAAGGTAACTTTCTCTCAACAGCTTGGAACTATCTATGATAATTTTAAGTTGTTTTCCAATGAACAGAATATAATTATATCCACGCAATTGTAAGTTAAACAAACTGGCAAGCATTTTTATTTATCTGGTAATACTTGCTGCTAATTTAAGCACACGTTTACTCAAAGTTGTTAATTACAGACACAATTGACGCTAAAGGTTACAATTTTTTTTAATTCTTCAATAATTGGTCCATATCTACCTCTGTCTGAAGTTGTTTTTCAATGAACGGAAGCATAAGTTCGTCAATTCGTCCTTCGCTCATTGTTGACCTCAGTTTGCTTTTCACATGAACTAATTTGGAAAATGTTCGTTCACAGGATGCACTACTTACAGGAATGACACTAAACTCAGTAGCAAATTTCTTGTATTGTGTACGTACATTTCCTAAACCATTATGTTTCAACCAGTCTATCCATTCATTACAACATTGTTTAGAAAGGGCTTTGTCTGTGTCACTTTCACGTGCTTTAAGTAGTCTTATTTCTCCTTCCAATTCATCTGGAGAAAGATAAAGCTATAGGCCATTTTAAGGGACCTCATGTTTTAAATAAACTAAGGCGGCTGTATTTCCAGAACTATAAAATGTTAAAAAATATTGTTAATTAGCATGCTGCAACACTGAAACACAGTTTGAGTGTCACAGTGCCAGGAATATACGAATATTAACGAACGCATTAGAGAAAAAGCCGATCTGAGTGATTACATTAGGGGGGGGGGGGGCCCATAGCCCACCTGCCCCCCCCCCCCCCCCTGTAGGCACGCCTATGAGTGTAAGAGATTTATCTTAACGATATTGTGCAAGAACTCAGCATTGATTCTCGTTCGAGGGGAGTGTTTTTATAGAACAGACCTAGGACAAGAGCGAAGTGTTTTGAAGCGTGGTGTTACACTCTCAGATTTAACACCCGAGGTTCTGGAATCTTGTGTTCAGATTAAAGGCAGTAAGCTGAAGGACATTAACAATCTTTTTTGTAAACACTTTGGGAGCAAGTAGAAAGAATCTGAAAACCACCTGAACATCTACTTGCAATTATATCAGTCAGTAAGTGTTGACAGTGTTCATACAATAATTTAACATGAAAGTGATGCAGAAGACGAACTAATGGAATAATCTGAAGAACTGCATTTGTAGCATTCAAGTAAACATTGTTTATTTGGTGAAAATGATTATTTGCTGACACTGTCATTAATATTCATTGTTATTCTTGTTTCTTGAATACAGGCTAAGGTTTAAATGTTTTCTTTTATTTTAATTACGAATGTATTGTTTTAATGTTGTTGATTTACGACCTTGTCATAATAGCTCAAATATATAGCTATTGTGGCAAGATTTTTCGACATTTCTTTTTAATTTACAACTGTTACTTTGTTTTTCATTGTTTGTGTGTTTAAAAATGTGCAATAAAATATCATTACTATATCGAGAATAAAATATGTGTTTTCATTAGCCACTTTCTCCAACATGTACTTTTCCAAATACCACTTTGTCTTTCTGATATTTCCAAATTCCACTTTGTCCAACATTTTGACGACAGTCGTTGTACCCTCCCAGATGCAGAGACCGTACCTGGCCACCGACGTGGGCCTGAGGGAGTCTGTTTTCCCAGTGAACCATCAGTGTAGTGCATCGGCCAGGGAAGCACCCGCGTGCGCCCTAGCATGCCAGTGTTTTTTTTTAGTGTTACGAATAATTCTGCTTTATGTATTTTTCAAATGGTCGTGAACTTCAATAAGTGTGTAAATAATGTAACTGTAATGTATTAATTATTGTGTAAATAATCTTGTAATTTTCGCAAATGTCTCGCAGTGCTAATATGTAATCGCGGCCTGGCACCTGTCTGCGTCGCGAGGGGGGGGGCGCTCTCCCACGCTGGCCGATTTCTCTTCCCCTCCCCCGTGGCCCGCAGGCCACAGCCCACTGGCGGGCGGGGAAGGGCAGTGTTGCTCAGGGGCTCGTCAGCGGCAGACGTACACGCTGCTCCGCGCTGATCGCGAGGCACGTCTTCCGAGCTCGCGGTCCGGCGACAGCGCCACTTGGCGCCGACCGCCAATGCTCCTCTATGTCGCATAGACCGCTATGCCTCATCAACGTCTTGCAAAGGCGTGTGCAGCGAACGCGCTCGTGCGCGCAACAAAGTGTAGTTCGTGCGACGAGGCGAACGCCGGGCAACGAGTGCTACACCGGCGGAAGGATCCGGCCGGGTGTGGCATATCCTTCCGCCGCACTACAACAAATTATTATAATTATGTTTTCCACAGGTTTTTATTAAACATTATTTTTCATTAATTAATAATTCAGTCCTTGCAAAATCATGTTTCACTGTGCGATTTGTCCCAAACCTGGCCGGTTCAGTTTCCCGCGAAATTCACACGTTTCCGCGGGAGGGTTGGCGGGGGATGGGGGTCGCGCGCGGCGACACCGGAGTGTCTTTCCAGGAGCTCGAGAGGCCGGCAGCCTGCGCGCAACGCGGAACCATCAACCCTTGCTTTCACCGACATGTAGTTTTCAATAGTGTAATATTTTCTTAAACTTTTGCGTACAGTTCCGTGGTCGGCCTCAATCTGCCATGGGGTATTTAACTTAATTAAATCAGTGCTCCCAGATGAGTGTTCTACGTTATACGTAAGTACTGTGGGAAGTTTGTGAGGATTTACGTCGGCGCTTCACGCCCCAACTTAGCCTACAGGCTAATTAGTTTTAGCCCGCACGGGGCAACCAGCAGGCGACACGTGCCGTTGAACATAATAACGATTCAGTCCCTGGGACACATCTAGGGGTCACGTAGAGTCGCCGGAGACACGGGCCTACGTGCCACTAGCCCAGTTGTTAAATGTTAGAGAGTAGTGAAGTGTATTGTTCGTCAAGAGATCGTTCGTCATGTTAGTGTATTCTGTAACTTTCGCATCACGTGTTCAAGTCCGCCCCTCACGCACATTAAAGTCGTGAGCCGCCACTGAGGAAGTGAGCTGCGCGTGTGACTAGTCGCGTCGGGCAAACCGTTACGGCCAGAACGGGCAGCACCATGTATTGGGCTGTGCTGTATTAAATTCACCAACTAAACTTTGTGTTATTCTTCAGGCGTCCCGAGTGGCCATAACACCTCGGGGGGCCCTACTGCATTAACCCCTACCTCTAGCCACAAGGCCGAACCTTCCCTGATATTACGAACCCGAGCAAAAATTACGTCTAAAAAGTCAGAGGTAGCGGGGACGGCGTCACACTGTACGGGTTGTCGCGGTAGCTGAGTTTTCTTCGCTGTGACGCTCACACGGTTGAGCTTTCGAGTTACGAGTTACGTCACGAGTCGAACATCCTAGGACGCGGAAGCGTAGTTACGAACCACCGAACCTTCGTCGTTGTTACGAGTCCGTTACGTAAAGAACCGTGCACGTGTCACGCGCCTCTGTGAGGCAACTCTGAATCGGGAACTTTGTTATGTGGGAGGATTTATAGTTCGTGTCGAGACAAGTTATTTGCACGAGACGGTCTTCGGGAGTCCGGGTCTTCGTGGGAAGGGCGCCCGCTCCGCGACGGATCCGCCAGGCCGCGGCAGGCTCTCAGAATTACAATAAAAGGGGCTCGTGGAACTGTTAACATCGAGTGGTCTTTAAAAACTACTTATCATTTTTCCTCCTCACCTCGCTCTCCCTCCAGGACCCGTATTCCCCGGTCTCGGCCACGTTGGCCTGGACCCACACCTCTCCGACGGGAGCAGTACGGGCATAATAGGAATTTCAAGTAAAAGGGGAAATAGGGACCAGAAGCGGAGGGACGTCAATTTAAATCGAATTTTCTCAAAAACTAGCTGTTTAATTTTTTATTTTCTTTATGGGTACATGCAGCCCTTTAAATCTAAACAGCTAAGTAAACATTCAATTAGTCGTAACATCTCCAGAGAACAAATACAGGTTTTTCCTATTTTCTGGGAAATCACTTATGAAGGACAAAGTGGTGATCGGAATCAGTTGACTCAGTTGATAAATTGTTTTGCATAACATAATTTTAGTTATTTACCAATATTAGCTCTTCCATTTTTTCCTTGTAATTGATGGCATTTCCTTTTACTCCTGGACATGGAGGTAAACCTCCATGCCTTGGCTCTATTATTTGTTCGTTGCCTACGATTTGTTCTATGAAAATAACAAACATGGCCGGGTTACTTGTGTTGTCAGCTTTGTCGACATAACCTTCAAATTATTTGACCCGTTCTGAATAAGAATAATTAAACTTATCGTGGGCCAACTTTTGTGGAAAGTGTCTCGGTATCGTTTTAAAAGGTTAGCAAGATATTGTCAGCTGTAGATAACGGCTATGCCAGGGAAACCGGAATCAAACTCATTTCACGAAGTTGAAGACGCAAAAGAAAGTGGTGAAAATGGAGAAGAAAATGTAATTGATTCGAGGCCATTGACTCAAACAGATAAACTGAACAAAAGGCTGTTGACTTCTTTGTTGCAAAGAATGAACACTAGTTCAAATTTTGATGCCTTTAAACAACAAAATGAAAACTGCGAAGATTCTGGAAACGAATTTTCCTCTTAATTTTATGGTTAAATTTTCATCTACAGTTAACCTTTGTATAATGTTTTTTTAAAATATAATTTTAAGGGAATATTGACCTACAGTAACGTACATTCTAATAGTGAGTAAACACATAATCGTACCTACATATTTTATGTAATGTTAATAAGTGTAGGATGTGTAATATTGTAGCTGTGTTCATTAGGCTCATTTTATCTTTTTCTCGAAAATTTTCTTTCAACTTGTGCTGATTTTCGCAGCATATCATTGTTAATTTTAGGTTTTTTTCTAAAAACAAAAAAAATAAACATCTGAAAGCACATTTTAAAATTTTGACATGTATTTCCCAGTTTTTAATCTAAGTCGCCACTCTTATTTCTGGAGTGTTTTGCTGGTTTTGGTTATTCATTATTTAAAAAAAGGGTAATATTTGTACTTGCCACCTTTTCTCTTCTCATGCTATAAAAATCAATAATAAATGAAGAATAAATAAGAACTGACATGCACCTTTGGGTTAAAATTAATGGTAATTATTTGGAGAAGTGCATTTGAAAAATATAAAAAATCAGAAAATGCATTCTTTTACTTTATGACTTTTTCTTATTCTGTACTGCATTATATTTCAGTTAGTAGCTTATGTTCACAACAATGTACATCTCACAAAATCTATTCACAACAATGTACAACAGCTCACAAAATCCACGTTTCATAAAATTTGTGAAGGTCTGGTACTAAAATTTCAATGTGGCGAAAATCATATCTTTCCCTGAACATACTGCTGGGAGGGAAATATTACTGTTTCTGGTAGGTAAATTCATTAATACGGTAAATATGTAGAGTAGCGGTATTTGCGAGAAAAAAAATGCTAAAAATCCGAAATTTTTTTTTTATTATATGCTCTTTCACTTCCTCTTTTCAAAACAACCGGCGGAGATAAGAAATTCCAAATACTTTAGGAGATATCAAATTTTTTATTTTGCAATACAAGACCTCTGCAACCATTCAACCGCCGCAATTTTTGTTATTTTGTTATTTTGCAGTGTGTTCATGAATGCGTAATTAATAAAATGGTCGATTAGGTCAGGTCAGTTACATTATTAAAACTTTCAAACTAAGCCGACATTAAAAATAATGTGAATTAATTTTAATGGCTGTTTAGTTTTAAAATATTCATAATGTAACTGACCTGACCAAACAAACTGGGACAAAGGATGAACATTAGGAACTAAAATGGTCAATTAGGTCAGGTCAGTTACATTGTAAATACTTTCAAACTAAGTGGACATTAAAAATAATGTGAATTAATTTAAATGGTTGTTTATTTTAAAGTATTTATAATGTAACTGACCTGACCAAACAAACCGGGACAAAGGATGAACGTCGAGAAAAAAAAATCATACTCGTAAACAACAAACAATGGTGACAGCATAAATGCACAGGTATTGTGATGAAAATTTAAAAATTCGATATCTCCTAAAGTATTTGGAATTTCTAATCTCCGCCGCTTTTAATGAAAAGAGGAATTTGAAGAGCATATAATAAAGGTATTTTCGGATTTTTAACATTTTTTTTCGCAAATACCGCTCAACTACATATGAAGAAATTCAAAAATTCGATATCTCCTAAAGTATTTGGAATTTTTAATCTCCGCCGATTTTAATGAAAAGAGGAAGTTGAAGAGCATAAAATAAAGGTATTTTCGGATTTTTAACATTTTTTTTTTGGAAATACCGCCCAAGTAAATATTTACCAAATGTCATTGTTTTGAAGAGGAAAAATTGTTGAATTCTAACTTGAAACAAATTAAATTATGTGCAATTTTATAATTTGTACAGTTTCAATGGTTGTTCCAAACTATGACATGGTTTTGTTTGGTTCTTGAAAAACCTTAAAAATTCTTTATTTCCATTTTAATTTTCAAGAGCTTTTAAAAGTATTTATTTTCTTCAATGGTCTGTAAAAGTCCTAAATGTTTATTGAATATTACAGTGAAAGTCATAGCTGTGGCCTGTTGCCAAAATACTTTAAACAAAAGCAAGTCCATTCTGAGACAGATATTGCTGCATTGGGATAATCTGTAGAGATAATAAAAAAAAATCATCTTCTCGAGACTGTGGACTGTTTTTGATTTGAAGACACTACACATCCTCGATGAAAATTTTCATTTGCTTTTAAATTTAAAAAAACCCTATTCTGACTTCTCTAACATATTTGAACTTCATGAAAGAACTGCAGCATAGTAGAGTTAGATAATTGTTATATTTTATATAACTGTGCTTCAATATAGATCAAGTTATTATTTGTTGAAGTGGGTTTTTGATTGGTTCTTAAAATGTCTATAGAAAGTTCTAAATTTTTTTTTGATTATAAAGAAGTAGGAGTTGCATTAAATTGGGTTTATCATGTATAAATTTTGTCATTAGATTTTACATTGTACACTTCTGCGATCTGTAAAACATTAGGCAAATATTCATAGCTAAAGTTTTGTCTCACTATTTGACGGTCACTAACAGTACCTAGTGGTTCTGTGGGAAGATTAAAAAATGCTCTTTATAGACACATTGTCTATTACTTTTCAAAATTTCTGAGTCTCACCACTCAAAAGCCTCCGTTTATCTGTTTATAATCCCCCTCCCCCCTCAAAAATCCTCTTTTCTAAATCACCCTTCCCAAAACTTGAAGCTGGGGCTGCCTGCTCACTAGAAGTAATTTTCTGAGATTGAACTACAGAGGAAAATGTCTACAAATTCATATCTATGGACCCATTTTAAAAAGTGTTCTTCATAAATATCTGGAATTGGTGAAACTATGGCTAGGAATAATAGGCAAGGAATAATTTTTACCAAAATTGTTAAGTGAAAAGTTTGTTGTGAGTAAACAAGTAGATATGTTTCATTAACCAATAACCCCATTTCTGATCCTGTGTGGAAAGAATACAAATTGACAAGCTAGTTTTGTCTTGCAGTCATAAAGGGCTTATTCCCGTGAAAAGTTATGGATAAATATGTTACTTTTTGAGTTATGTAGAGTGTAGAGCTTATTGTCATATCCTGACATTAGTAAATATTTTGATGATCATCGTATAAGTAACTGTTGTACGCAAACTACAGCTACTAAAGGTGACAAATATCTGAACATTGTCATTTTTCAGAACTGACCACGTCATTTTTCTCTTCTCTGCCAAAATGTTTGATGATGAAGCTGCAGTGGACCTGGGAAGGGACACAGATGACCTTGAAATTCTCATTGAAGGTGGCCTTGATAGTGATCGTGTTAACGAAGATGATCCTGATGAAATTCAAGGTAAGCTTTAAGGGTTTTGCTGTCTATAGTTTTCAAATTTTGTATTCCAAGTATTTTATGCTGGACTCAATACATGCATGACTTTTATTTTGAGGTGAAAAAACTCCTGAAAGTGCGTGATACACTTACCATTGAAGCATAAATTTTCTTCCATGTATCTGACTGGGAATTGTATTCTAATTGATGGATATTGGCAAACCATGGGCCTTCGGTGTGGTGGTAGTGTTTTAAGAAGAGAGGAGGAGGAATAGTGAAAATTGCATCTGGCTACTCCAGTTTTTATTCCATCTTTGTTCCACTCAAACCCCTTACTCCTACCCCAACTATCATCCCATCCATTTATTGAGGTGGGTGGGAATGACGGGTTGGTCCTTTGATAATGGAGGCTGGTTCCTCTCCTTAGCGAGAGCATTTACTCATCAATGTTGAGTGCAAGCAATTTACTCTATATTTTTAAATAGTAATTCCTGATATTCCATTGGGAGAACTCAGGTTTTATTTTATATAGGGAGATCGAAAAGCATGGTTGACACGACACAAATCTTTTCTACTGGTTTCTGTTGATACTTCTGTGACTCAACACTTGGAACAGCACTAACTAGGTCACTAGTTAGGTTTTTTGCAGGTCCAACTCACAGCGCAACTGATATGGTCGGTCGCCAGACACTTTTCCTTCGGCATAGGCCTCTGGAATCCACTGGCCAGTCAGAGTCCCCCCCTGAGGTGCGCGTTTTCTTGGACAGATGGCTACTTGCGCCCTGACCTGGCCTCAAATACTCAAACACTGTCCAAAACTGCTAATTGGCACCAAACATTTAGGCTCTGCAATCACTCACACAAAAATTAAGTCAAGTTCTTTAGCGAAGCTATTTCCAAGAGACACAATGCTGAGATTGCAAAATAAATATATAACATGTTAAGGTACTGTAAGGGAACTTATAGAAGACTGTGAATGATGGCAGTGGTAGTCTTGCTTCAAAATGTACCTGAAGGGTTAAGAAAGAAGAGTTGAATGAAGCATAGAGAAGGTATAAAAATGATGAAGCAACAGAAAAAGAGTGAAATAATGATTATTGTTGCATATTTCTTTTCTTGCCATGGATTAGGCCATAACTGAGTATAGTAAATCATTTTAAATTAATTATTTACCAGGACAAGAATTGTCTCTGATACAAATTTTTTATGTATAAAAAGCCCACTTGTAAGTGCATTTGGCATCTTTTGAAAAAAAATGACCAAATTACTTTATGATTGATATATCTAAATTTTTAATTTGCAATAGTGGATTTTGAATGATCAGAATTTCTGCCTCTGTGTCACGGGAACACAAGATGATAGTGATAATGGCCACAGTGTGATGCATGCACTTGAGATAAAGCAAGTTTCTCTGCATTTCAGACGAAGCAGAAGGCAACCAGCCCAACCCTGAAAGCACACCAGTGCAGCCAAAGAAACGTGTAGTCAAGAGACCTCAGCCAAAGTTGGATCCAGAACGGTAAGCATCATTAAGTTCTGGCTTATTTGTATGCTTTCTTGCCTCCTTCCGCCTTCTATTCCCCCCCTCCCCTCATACAATCAAAGTCCCATGACTTGTGCAACTTGCAGTGTGCGGCAGGTGTCTGTCCTACAGACAAGTGATTTTATTGACTGACTGGCATGGCCTCTGTATTTATGATAAGCCAATATAACTGTCAAAATCATTTTTATAATACACATGCACTCAACAGACACATGCCTTTGTTACAATCACTAAATGTAGAACTGTAATTTTACACCATACATACTGTTAGCTATGCAAATTCACAGCAAATATTTTACAGGATACAAGAATGTATTTTTCACCACAAATAAACACCAGAAAGAGTGTACTACCGCCATCTTGCTTATACTTAAAATACAGATTTTTGTTTTACTCACAATCCAAAATAATATTTACAGTTGTTCATTCAACATAATTCACGAGAAGAAGCATCTACCTTCAGTAAATATCAGTCATGCATGAAAACGTACAGTAAAACGTGATAAGAAGTTTTCTCACGTATTAACGAATAAGTTAAAAAATAATTAAAACTATATTGCCGTTGAAACGGTAAAGGAAATTAATTTCTCACTTTTCAGAAGTTTTTCCTGGTTGGTAAGTCAGTAATTTTTATGTAACCTGAGACATATTCAACAGAGTTTTATTGTAGTTTAAATGTCATGTTCTAGTCACAAACTATCAACTACTGCATTAAAACTCTAATATACAAAGCGTTGTGAGATTTGATAACTTCTACAATATGCCGTCTTTGTAAACGTGTTTTCATAGTTCTGTTGGTAAATAAGCCCTCGAGTGTTGGGCGAACAAATGTGCTATTGTTCAAATTATTATATATTCACTCTTTGCTTCGGTCTTTTTCGACACTTTAGTTTAAGGAATGTTTTGTGCGATGAGAACGTAGTGTTTGCACGTCTCACCGGAACCTTCTTGATAATTGTTTCTGTGTCAGTTTGAGGGGTCCGCGGGGGATCGCGACCTTGGAGCACGTGTTCAAGGACTTCAAGTTCCACGGCAAGGGGCAGGAGAAGCACGACCTGGACCGGATGATGAAGCAGCTGGAGCACTGGGCACACCGGCTGTTCCCCCGCTTCCAGTTCGACGAATGCCTGGAAAAGCTGGAGAAGCTAGGCCACAAGAAGCCTGTGGGGGTGCGCACTCTCTCTCTCTGGTCCCTTCGTGTGGCCGTCACTTCACGCAGCTTAGTCCCGGCAACTTGAATTTTTCATATTTGTTTTGCCGTATTTTAGTTTTGAGTTATTCGTACAATTCTAGGAATGACTTAGCGTAAATGATTTCATTTTCTTAAGCTTTTATATCTTATTAAATTCTGGCTCTTCAGTAACAGTTGGGAGAAAATAACGGAAACTTGTGCCGGCAATTTTGACTCATAATAGTCACACCGGTCAACGAATGTTGACTTTAAAGTGCCCAGACCGGTCAACGAATGTTGACTTTAAAGTGCCCAGAGCAGTTAACATGTTTTCATTTGGACCTTTTGTTTTATACTTTCAGACTGAGCAAAATGGCAAAATAGCAAAATATATTTCTCAGTTTTGGAAGAAATCAGGTTTAAATTGTTGTCTAGCCAAAGAAATTTTTGTTTTCCACAATTTCCCAAAATTGATCTAGCAAATTCTGGAATAGTCCCTTATGATTGACCATGGTTTCATCGCTCCTTAGTTTTAAAAGAGTTTATGAAACCTCTTAAAAATTAAAACTAATTAACCATAATAACTTCTTAATGCTTGAGTTTTCCCTTCTATTTGAGATATTGCATGTCACATCGTTATTAAAGTTATACTTCTTTAGGTGCGTTATGCAAAAATAATGAGAGTGAAACTTTAAGATGCGGGCGCATCACTGTAACACAAAATTAACAGGTTGAAGCTGCGCTGGCACCATGTAACGACATTTTCATAGGAAGATGTATGAACATAAATCCACATTAGGGGACATACCAAATGTGTGCCAAATGAAACTTTATGATAGTGAAATTAGAAATTACCATGGAATTTATTTTGGTAAACTAAAATAGTCATAGTAAAGAGTAAATTCCAAGGTTTAAAAAAAAAACACATTATTTTGGTATTACATCAAATATAATACACATTTTCCTTGTAACCTACTGTCAGAGCAGTGGTTATACTGTGCGGTCAATATGCTGAAGGGCGGTGGTTCAAAACTCGGCAGTAAGTATTTTTTTTTTTAACTTTTTTTGATGTTATACTTTTTTAGGCGCGTTATGAAAAAATGATGAGAGTGAAATTTTAAGATGCGTGCGGCGCACATCACTGTAACACAAAATTAACAGGTTGAAGCTGCCCGCTAAACCGCTCATTTAGTCTCGAAAAAAAGCTACCAACAAAATAGAAATAGAACCTCTATTAGTCGCGCATGTTGGCACGCTCGTCGCCTCTGATCACTGTTTTCATATTTATAATATTTATCAACATGTTTCTAGTTTCTACATTCACAACACGTGTTTTACTTTCATACAAGTGTGAATTATATATGTGCTAATAAATTATATTCAGTAGTGATTTAAATTGAATATTTTGATTAATATTATTTACTATTCGTAAATATTAGTAAAACAAATTGTGCTTATATACTTTTTCAAGTGCTCCAATATAATTGAGGTTAACTATCCATATGTATTATTTATTGATATAAATTAAAATATTATTTAATATAATTAATACTAAATATTAGGTATTAAATTAATAATGTTAAATATTTATTATTGGTTATTTAATATTTACAAAATAAAGAAATAAATGTAATAAAACATTTAATAAAAAAATTGTGATGAAAATTAAAAATGAAGATCAAATTAAAATATTAATTTGTAATATTTATTATTAAATTGAATAAATAATAAATATTTTTAAAAATAAATGAACAAATTTAATAAAAACTTTTTGATAAAAATGAAAAGTTAATATTAAATTAAGAAAATAATAAATATTTAAAAAATGAATAAACTTAAATTAAATTTTAAATATATTATTAAAGTTATTTATTTTCTTTTAAAACATTAAATAATAATAAATATTTAAAATGAAGAATCTTATAGTATTAAGTACAAATTATGTCACATTTATTATCTCTAAATTTTATTATTTAATTTTTCAAATTTAAACTGAACTTTATTGATTGTGTTGACTTTTATTCCAGCCCTTTTATTATTTTATTGTAATTAATTATTTGCATGCAATTAAAAACTATTTTTTAATGATGCCAAAGAAGTATAACTTTAACTTTAAAAATTCCTACTGATATTTCACCATGGAATCATTGCAAATTAGCTTTCATTATTGATTTATACACTTGGAGCAAATATCCATGATAAAATATTTTCCTGACTATCATTGTATTCACTAACTTCAGTTAATTTTCTGTTTTTCTTCAGATGTGGTATAGTAAGTTGTTTCTAATGAACATGCCATCAAAAAGATGTAAAGAAAAATAAATAAATAAGTAAATACAAAAATGTTGACGTGTTTAATCCTATAGTGATTAGGTAGACTGCAAATTCTTGTTTGTTTGAATTTTGAATGATGCTTATTCATTGTTTTATTAGGTGTATTGATATGCCCTGAATTACTAAAAGTCAATGACAAAACACTTAAATCTTGTGTAACAAGAAGTAAATGTTGTGTAAACTATAAAAAATCACACATAATCTTTTAATGTACATACAAATTTGTGAAATTTGATCAGGTGCAGAAAAAAATTCTGTCTTTAGCTTTAAAAAATATTTTACAACAAACCATGTATGTGAAGCCGCCTTACAAACATTTTTCTACGAGTGATTTCAATTTACAGACATTGGTGAAAAGGATTCGCATGGGCCTGGAGACGGATGACGAGCTGGTGGAGAGGGGGGGAAAGGAAGGAGAAGATGGCAGTGATGCTGGCGACAGGCTCGCTGACCTGGGAGCCGGTGCTGACGAGTCGCCGCTCGATGCATTCGATGCCTTACTGAGTCAGCAGTTGTCTGAGGCCAGGGCCAGGACGCCGATGCCTCCGCCTCGGCCGCCGCAGACTCCACAGGTACGCTCCACTCTTGTCTCTTTTAATACTGACTGAGTGTACCTCTCAGGACTACCATGTGGTCAAAAATTTGGTCTTAGAATTGTGAAATTTCAAAGAGATTTAGATAAAAGTTCCATATCATGTAGCCAAGTTTATCCCTTGATTCTGATGGCATGATCCTGTGGTACATGATGTTTGCCGTTTTAATGTAGTAGATTGGAAGATATTGGACATAATAAAAACTTGTGATATGACAATTACATACCTGCCAACCTCAAAAACAGAAATTAATACAATTAAAAAAAAAGCACCAATTTTTTATGCGAACTGCGGATTTCGCCTTCTTTAAAAAATCAACATTAAAATCATGTTCATAGCACTTCTGTCCGGCTGCCTGATACTTTGCCAAAAGAATATTATTTAAAATGTCATCTGACATAGATGCCCTGAAGGTGGTTCTAGTTTTCTTTACCCCACTGAAAACTCTTTCGCATTCTGGGTTACTACGAGGTATGACCAGAATTGACAGCATAGTGAAAGCAAGTCTATCAAATTTACGGCAACCATAAAGTCCTTCAATTTTGCCGATTGTGGACCACTGAACATCCATCCTATAAGACTGGTTAGTCGGAAGATCATTTTCTATATGCAGAGCACAGGATTGTTCCTGGAGCAAATCATTTGCCTTTTCATGTGTTTTTTCTTCTTTCACAAGCAACATACAAGGAAACTTATCAACAAAGAACTTGACATGTGAAAAGGAAGCAGATTCAATATTTTTCAAGTCTGCGACTTCAGCATGTATCAAAGTTTCATTCTCTAAGGGAAACTTTAGAAAAATATAATCACATGACAGCTGAAAAAACTTTCTCACAGAACTGTAGAATACCACTTTTTCTGCCGGTTTCAATGTAGAGACAACCTGTAATGCAATGCTACCTACAACAATATCATCATTCTTCTGATTCACTGATGTATCGTACTTAACATCACGTACAGAGGTTGACTTGATAACTAATGGTTTAACACACTTGAGCAAATCTTTCAACAGTTGAGAAAGCATATTTCTTAATTTGTGAATTTGGGGCTCTCTTGACTGCAGTGCAACATTTACTCTATCAAAAAGTGGTATTACATGTAACAGGAAATAACACAGAGTTTTGTTCACATCATCCGTAAGAAACATAAACACTCTTTCCTGCCGTGAAAGTATCTGAGAAGTTTCTTCTGTTCTTGTTCCACGTGTAGTTTTTTTCTTCTTAGAAACAGGGTCTTCTTGTGAAGAAGGCCGTTTTGAAGAGACATGTTTTCCCCCGACTTGACTTCTGACTGGCTGCTGGTACTGGCCTGACAACTACCAGCCGATACATCATCAGTTTGTTTTTCCATTTTTTTTTTTGTATCCTATAGCTACTTAAAGAACCAGAACTAGATGCTACCTGAGTAGCAATTTCTTCCTTGTAGAATTTAACTTAAGGCTACCATAAATCCACTAGCCGTTTCAAGCATACACCTAGTGAAAGCCAGCGCGTACATACATGTTTCAGCACCTTTTTGACATCAGTGTCGTAAAGTTTTTGAAACTCTTTCAGTCTGTCTTTCCGTTTGCTTCTTTTGTCTAAATAATAGTCTATATCTCTAAAGTATCTCGTCCACATTCATTTTAAGACCCTTCGACCCCTTCTCTGCAGCCAAATGCAACAAATGACAGGCACAACCTAAGACTATGACATTTTTCTGATGATGTTTTAATACAGCTGCAACCCCATTTTTTGAACCAGTCATGACTGCTGCATTGTCAGATCCTAGAGCAAAACTATTTTCCAATGGTATGTTACCATCTGTAAGTGTAGCTATAATTATCTCCCCTATGTTCTTACCTGTGGAAGAACCCTTAAACGACTTGACTGATAGCAAAACACAATTCACAATTGAAAGTTCAGTGCTGTAATAGGTCACAACTATTGGGTACAACTTCATTTCATCATTGCTGCCATCTGTTGCCACCGAAAAAGGAACAGTTTTTAACAAATCTTTTACACTCGTTTCATGTTGTTTTGCCATTTTGCCTATAATTGCTGTTATCTTTGTGCATCCAAAACCATACAGTCTTGCCACTTCACATTTTGTAAACATTTTCCGAAACAGATGTCCGGCATGATCCGCAACAGAAACAGGTAAATTATGGTCAATAATGAATGCAGTGAAGTAGCATTCTCCCCAAATTACACTCAAATCATCATTCGGAACACTGAAAAAGTTTTTTATGTATATTACTTGAGTTGGCTTGAGCTTCAGCTAGTTCATTGTTTTTGTGCTTCAATGACTTTACGTGCAATTTTAAATCACTCCTTCCACCATGCCCAATATTTACATCGCACTTGCACACTACACATTTCGCAAAATTCTCACATTTTTGCGAACGTACTGACCAAGGGAAGTCTGCACAGTACGACTGCAGAAAGACCTTTCTACTTCTGTAAAACAGTGCATAACTCGGTGTGAAATTTTGGAAATTTGGGGTGACTTAATCCAGTTTTAGTATCATCTATAGTACTTCTTTTTCCCAGTTTTAATTTCTCTTGTTACATTTATTCAACTGTTGAGATAGTAGTGTTATGGCAGCAAACTCTTTAGTAAGCAGCAACCATCCTGTGATATATTTTTATCAAAAATAGTGAAGAGACATAAAATTGTAACTCAGGTTGACAACATTAAAATATACAACTCTGCAACCCTGACACACTATGTTTTTCTGGTTAATAATATAGGGTTAATAGTCTCATTTTACCTTGGGGAAAAAACCTTTACATATATGTATTCTTCTGCACATCTGGGTTGTTATTTAAACTGTTACACATTTGCCTTTTTTAGTCTTAGTTTTATTGTTAATAAATGTCTTATTTATACTGCAGCATGCCTGCCTGTTGTTACATTGAAAATTCTTTAAAAATAAACGTATTATTTTCTCATAAGCACTGTAACACTGATATGTTCCAGTGGAGTTACAACAGACCATGATTCTGAATATTTTGCAGTGCTGCATGCAATAAAACTAGTGTTTCAGTGCTTGACAAAGAAAAAAGATATGATTATCATGCAAAACGTTAATATTAGAGATGGGCCGAGACTCGTAAACTCAAGCCGGGTCAAGCAAGTAGGTAAAGCTCGTCTCGACTCGAAAGTCGAGTTTATTGTACTCGACAGGACGAGACTCGGCCATCATTTTCTTATAACGCGATAAATATTTTGCAACAAACATAAAATAATGTACCATTATTTTGCAAACATTGTAATCTCATTAAACTTTAATTTTAGTATTTATGTTTCAGAACATTGGAAAAGATGGCCTGTTGAGCATTATAGATTTGTTACATAGAAAATAAACTACGAAAGTTAAATATTTTGTCTGGAATTTACGTTTACAGCGGCAACCAATATTATTGGTGTTCGGCACGAACAGGAAAATATTACACCATGTATCGTCGTTTCCTTGACTGTGTAGTGAAAATGGTGGACAAATTCTTACATTCAATTTAATGCTTTTTTCATAAGAAATTTTTGGCATGATGTTTAAAATGGTTAAGTATTGCAATTTTTTTTATCAGAACATTCATTACCAACCAGAAAATGGCAGAATAAAATAAAACTTAATACCTAGTTAATTTTGTGTTTGTTTAAATTTTTCATTTCGATACGCTTAGAGTTTATGTGCATGATTTTTGGCACATCTATTTAATGGTGTTAAAAAAATGACTTGGAAGGAGAAGATAAGATTTGAGGAGATAAAATTTAAAAATTGTGAAAATTGTATTTTTGAATATGTACTAAATAAAGTTCCTAGATTATGTTGCAAAAAGCTTTTTTAGAGCCTTTTGTCCATAAAAATTCTACAATAGAATTTTTTTGTTACTTCCTGAAATGTTCAAGACCTATAAGGAGGGATTGTAATACAATTAGTTTACCATTTTAACAACTGGTTGGATTAGGTACATTAAAGCTGGCATTTCATTGTGGTTTGTTGTAGTTGGGATAGAAAATACTGTTCAATTATGTTAGTTAGGAATTACAAATTGAAAAGATAGCTAGAGCCACGATTATATGGTAATGCGCGATAAAACGAAATAACACCGAAAACCGCTTGAAAACACGAAATAAAACGAAATTGTGCGAAATCCGCGATATGTCACGAAAGTTCGTCTATCCTGATTATTTACGTTTTTTTTCCCCCATTCTGTAAGGACAATTCACTACCTTCAGCACAATCAAATATTTCTTACAGTAACTAGCAGCCATATATATTATATGCGACGGTGATTTATTATAGATTTTAAAATTAAGTCTCAGAATTAACATAATATTTTCTTTAAACGGTAATCTTGTGTACCATAATAATTTAAGATGTTGATAACTATGATACAATGGCCGCCGTTCACTTTCTGTAAATACAAAATAACAAACGTCCAAAATATGTTTTTCTAAGATTACGTTTTTAATCATTAAAATATTACACACTAAAGCGCATTGCTTTTACTGTTTATTTAAAATAAAGTACGTAGGCTACGAAAATAAAATTAGCCCTGCTTAACGTAACCAGTGTTGTTAAAAGTACTCGGAAAAAGTAATTGGGCTCAATTACAATTACTGTGGTGATAATGTAACTAATAACAAGTAAAAATTACTTTATATAGAAGTAATCAGTAAAATTACAATTACAATTACAATTACTTTCCGCTACCATTTTAAAACTGACCTACGATTCAATGTTTTTACACTTTGATACATTAATAAACATACATACATATGTTTTGTTAAAAAAATGATTTCATGTAATGATTAAATTTATTATCTTTAATTAAATTAATATTTGAGTACAAACTTGTTTGAATAACGTCAAAAGTCTTCATACAAGTAGCTACATGTAATAAAAGTAACACTATTTAAATTTTGGAATTGACCTTACGAAACAATTGCATTTTAAAGTTCTCATCAGATAGATTCCCTCTCTTGATGGTAAAAACATCTTTACCAACACTAATAAGACGCTCAACGGGAGCACTTGACGGTAGCTATGTGTTAAATTTTAAAGAAATCAGATTTTAGGATAGGGTAATGTTGGAGACACTGCAAGTCACTATGGATCTTCAATTTTGATCATAGATGTTGTACATAAAAAAAAAAAAAACATAAAAAAAATGTTGTACATACGATCGTAGCACTACAAGCGTAAAATTATAAACTTTACTAATACAAAAGTGTATGAACTTCTTGTTCTTAATTGTATTCATTATACGTTCCGAGAATTAAAGTAACGGCAAGTAAATATAAAGTATAGATTACCTTAATGTATCGATTACAATTAATTTTATGTATTCCGATTACAAGTACGAATTACTTTTTTTAAATGTAATTCGTTACAAGTATAAATTACTTGAAAAGTAATCGTTACAAGTAATCCGATTACTTGTAATTCGTTACTTAACAACACTGAACGTAACGAATGTAAATAATAAATAGTACATGTTTATGTCGGTATTAATTTTCACGTACGTATGTTGGTATTCGGTATGCGTTTGTATTCGCATCTATTCTCCATTGTTTTGATCTTTCCAGCACGGCAAGTTTTTGCGTATTGAGAGGTTAAATTCTTCCTATGTGATTAAAATTTTTTTGATAATGCCTAAAACTAAGGTTTCTGCCAGTGACCGATCGAAAGAATTTTCCAGTGAAGGATTTTATATCAGTGATAAAATTTTAATGTGCAAATTCTGTAACTGCAGGCTAGACTACGAGAGACGCGATACGCTTGTGAAACATGTCGCGAGTGAGAAACATAAGCGTTTGAGGCAAAACTCATCTGTTAAACGACATCCTTGTCTAAGAGTCTTTAATGCCATTAATTTTCGGTTCAACCCAAGAAATGTGAGTAGGGTTAGCATAGAAGATGCAAACCTACAGAAGTCTCTGCATAACTTGCCTTCTGTTTCCCATCTTCCCATTGATACATTCATACATGGCTATGTTGCTTTCAAAAAAATAATTGAGGATGAACTTTCATTGACAGAAACAAGCCAAATTGATGTTGCAAAGGTACTTTGCTCCCTTAAAGGGGACTACAGTGAATTTGCTCAAGCCAGTTTAAGGGCAATCTGGTTCCCAACATCAAATGTTGATGCAAAACGTTCATTTTCCAGGTACTCACTGGTAGTTAGTGACAGAAGACAACGTCTCACTCCAGAATATGCAGAAAATTTAACTATGATAGCATTTCAATAAAACTGTCTTAATAGTAACTTTGGAAGTGCTTAATTGTGTAATTTTGTAGTGTGTGTGATTGTAATTAAGTCGTGAAATTTTTAGTAGTTATTTAAAAGTTTGAATTTATGAATTTGCAAATGAACTTAATTATCTATGAATTTGCAAATGAACTTAATTGTAATTAGATCATGAGGTTTTAGTGTTTATTAATATTTGTTTTAATAATTAGATCATGAGGTTTTAGTGTTTATTAATATTTGTTTTAATAAATTTGCATGTCGTACAGAAAAGCAAGAAAATTTTGCCGTGGGTATTTTGAGCAAAAAAATAAAACCATATAACACCGAAATCTTTATTTCTTTACACTGAAATTTGTCTTAAAATAACACCACAAAATCTTGACTCTAAAGATAGCTATTTTAACCTTAATAATGGTCTGATGTATCACAACACACTCTTAGAAAACAATTTGAAAACATCCAGGAAGATAAAAAAATATATATTTTTTCCAGAAAAACTGTTATCCTTCAGAATTACCACCAGGGAAATTGAAAGGTTAAAATCGTTTAAGGGTTTTCCAGAACAGTTGAAATAAAATACTGACTTAAATAACAAATTCATTGAAGAAACATACAAACTTTAATATAATGCTAATGGTAAATTAACATGAACACCAGGAAAAAAAAAAATAATTGTTCTCTAAATATTTTATAATTAACTCCAGCTTTACTCAATGCTGGACACCCAATAATTTGTAGACTCGTCTATCTCTAATTAATGTTTGTCAGTCATGATAGTTTTTATTTTCTGTAATCTTAACATAACCAAAATTAGGATGGGACGAGATAAATAAATTAATTTAGCAAACTGTATGGGAATTGTACCTTAATTGTTTGGGATCATTGCTCTAGGCAGACAGCCTGTAGTTTATTATTAAAAAGACATATTTGTTACTGAACGAATGCTAGGCAAGATAGAATATGCTTAGGTAGTGGCAGTGTGCAATACAACGAAGCGTGTTCGCTCTCGCAGGTGCTGTCGGAGGAGCAGAGGGAACGCATGCTGCGGAACCGCCAGTTGGCCGAGGAGAGGCGACTGGCCAAGCTCCGGGCTCAGCAGGACAAGAGCGCACAGCAGGAGAGAGAAGCTGGGCCAAGTCGGGGGCAGTGTCGTGAAGTCGACGGCAATGAGGAGCGGAGGAGTGATGAAGTTGGCGAGCAAGGCACGGGCGACGCCGCAGACTGCCGTCGTCTGGAGACATCGCCTCCGCACAGTCCCAGGCCGGATGCAGATGAGGGCGGAGCAGGAAATGTAACTGGCGACATGTTCACGACCCGTGATGACTGTAACGCAAGTAAGGACAACGTAACTTCAGAACTTGCAATGAACGAATAAAATCGGGATGCATGGAGCGCTGTATTAACAAAATGTGGCAGTGAAAAAAATTTCACGGAAGGAAATGATAAGCTTGATTTTGAAGCGTCTTCATTCAGTGGCCAAGGCTTGGAAATGGTAGTGGAATAGAGGTTAATTAATCTTAATATTTCATCTTGGGAAAGACGTTGATTAGTTTGTGCTGAAGAGATTTTCAATGCAACTAATCACCATAAAGTGTACAACTACTTAATTTTCAAACAGTTGTGTGTCTCAACAAGAGTGCCTTGTTTCTCATTACCAATTGTTTGATTCTTTTTTTTTAAACTTATTGTTTAGAAGTATATGTTCACTGAAAAAAAAAAAATTAAAATTATAATTTTTTTAATTTTTTGGGAGAGCAGTGTATGTGAACTTATATAATTAAAAAGTGTTTTAATGTGTTTAACTGCTTCAAAAATTTTAAGAGGCATTTTTCATCTACTAAAAAATGTAGAATATGTTTTTGAATTTCAAAATATATCACTTCAGGCAATAGTGCTGTGATGGTTAATGAAACTAAGAAGCCTTGTGAGTAGTCATGACACCATTTAGAATACTTTGCTTTATTGCGTAAAATAAAATATTTCTTAAGCATGTATAAAACCCTAGTTTAATTTAAGCCTAATGAGAGAATGCTTTCCAAATAGTTATCACCCTAATAATTAAAAAAAAACTCAAATAATTGAAAAAGTTTTTTCCTGTTTGAATGCAGAGAAATAATGGGAAAAACAGATATACATACTTATCACTCTTTTGTCATTACTAAGTTTTTTTTCCTTATAATTTCTTATTTAATTGATTATTACAATAATAAAGTGATCTTGTCACATTGTTTTATGATGGATCAGACAGAAGTGAAACTCATATTTTAATTGTATATACTATGTTACATGGATTATCTAACTTTTTCAGACTTTATTTATTTCGATTAAATGTTTTCATGTTTCTCATTATGTTCATATTTTAAATGCCATATGTAAATATAATGCCCTTTCCACATTCTCTTCATTTGATGTAGAAATGTACACAAGTGTTATTCTTTAGACACATCAACAGAACTATGCTTATTTCTTAACATACTGTATGTATAAAAATTTATTTTTTAAAACTAATATTTATATACTATATACTGTGTTGGAAATTGTATAAAATTCAAGAACAAAAGGTCAAGTAAAATCTTTTATAAGCTATATATATATATGTAGTAGTAGTACTGTAAATTCTCTTTATAAAGTATTTGATGGAACCAAATAAAAAATTAAGAAACTACCCTATAGGTTCTAGAATACTTTATGGAAAGGTTTCGTCAGGCTGTCACATTTTTGTAACTGGCCATTTTCTGTAGTTTTCAAACATGCAAAATGCATAATGTATATTTTTTTGGAAATAAAGATTTGGTAATCAGTAATACAATAAATTGGTAGTTACACATAAGGAATACTAAAACATCATTGAAATATGAAAACGTTTCAGTAGGTACAATACTGTAGTATGTGAAAAAAATTCATTTCCTCTACAAGTGTAGTTCACCCCAAATTACCAATTTTTTTTACCGTTTATTTTGTTATAATTGTTGACACTGATAGACGCAATTGTGAAACATTTTGCCAAGCTACACTATATTTTACTAATGATTACAGAGCTATTAAGGCATGCATGCAATAAACACAATTTTATTTTAGTGAAATCTTTTCTATTTTCTCAGGACTGGTTAGGTAAAAGTCAGACTGTTTGGTTATGTTAAAGTTACAGTAAATTAAAACCAACATGGCTGCAGACAACATGGAAGTGAGACATCTTGAACAGATAGGTACTATAGGAGAAAATGTTTAAATTTTGTATAAAAATATAAATAAAAAAGTATGCTTATTTAATAATATTCAAATATAATCACAGCAGGACCAAAACATTGCAAAATTATGACACCAATATGGAAGATATTTAAGTACTAGTAAAAAAAAAAAAAAAAAAACCACATTCTTGTTCCTTGTGAACTAAATACAGGAAAGCACCAGTACAACGAACTTCAGTTAAACGAACACTTCACTTAACCGAACTCATTGTTTGGTCCCGCCAAAAACGTATATAATAACCTTGAATTTTATTTCATCTTAACGAATTTTACGACTGTCTGTTTCTTCCTGAAACAAAAATATTCACTTGAACGAACAAACTTGAGGCAAATTTTGAAAAAAATTACCATCCAAAAACTTGTACTTTATTTTTAATTTTCTTATTCAAACGTAACAGCGTGTACGTAAACAAAAACATAACCTACTACAGAGCTGCCAACCATCACGGATTTTCTGTAATTATTACGGATTTAACACGGAATTACGGAACATCGCTGGTTTATTACGGAAACAAGGCTTTGTGCTGCACGGTAACGGAAAAAATTCCGTTTCTGCTGCGCTGTTTCGTGTACGCAGTTCGAATACATCACGTGTTTGCGCAAATAACGGAACTAGTATGTGTCTGCATGTAGCATGTACTATCGAAATAAGTAGATAATTCTCGTGTTTTGAAATAATAATGGGATGGTATTACGTCCGTTGTACGATACAACTAGTACATATTCTCGGACTTTTCGTTTGTTGGCTACTTACATCACGATAATGTTTGTACGGTACTTTGGCTAACCTGTGTTGTTTTAATTTATTTTTTATAGTAATTTTTTTTTTCATCATAGTGTTTTTGTCGTGTCTACAGACGTGAAATTTTTTACGTTTTTCAATAGTGTTGTGTTCTTCAGTGCTGGTTGTAGAAATGAAGCGTGTGACAAAACAAAAGTGTATCTGGGGGAGAAAGAAAAGAACGCAATTCTTCAAAACTTTCGACCTAAGACCTAACTATTCAAAAGAATGGCCATGCTTGTCTTCAAATGTTTTGGAACACCACGCTATTTTAATGTATGCACGTGTGACTTTTCGATTGCACATGGTGGAAGGGATGACTGTAGACGGCATATTGAATCAAAGAAACATGCGGATCTTTTTATAGTCATGAAGAGCAATAAATCCATATCATAGTTTTTTCGCTACATCTGAAGAAACGAAAGTAACGAACGCAGAGTTATTGTTTACAAGTTCTTTTGTTTGTCTTCTGTTGTTTGTTTATAAGAAAGTTCTTATCCAACCAGGATAAAAGAAGCAAATAAAAAGACAGTTGTTCAAAAGTATAACTTTGAATACTTTGAATTGCAAGGTTGAAAATTTCCTGTAAAATTATTGACAATCTTACATATTCAGATGATTGTATAGTTTAAATAGTTTTTTTTTCTTTGATTCATTAATTTTCATTGTATTCTTATACATAGGCCTATATTTTATTTTTTTTTTTTTTCATATTCTTGTCCTTGTTTTATCTTGTGTGTGTCATAATTCCTCAGGAAAAATTCATCGTGCATGATTTACGCATACTTTTTAATATAATTGTCATTACCGATGGGTGTGATTTGAGGTTGGCAGCTCTGCCTACAACGTGTCTACTGACCATAGATAAAGCATCAGCAGAGAGTATGTGAACAGGTTCTTCAAGCGGCCATAGACTAATGACAGATACTGAACCTTAGTACACTTAAGGTGTTTCATGTTTTTATCGGTATACATATTTATAACAATGGTTATGTTTCAGTATAAAGAACTTCAGTATAACAAACTCAACTATTTTTTGGTCCCTTCATGTTCTTTATAGTGAAGCTTTCCTGTACCAATGTTAGATTACGTACGCGTACTCTATACAAGCACCAGTGTATGGTGCCAACTAGCGATCTGCTACATTTTCATAAATGCTTCACAGCAACAGTGGAACAGATAAAGAATATATTTGAAAACTTGTTTTAAAGAGTACTGAAACATTAGAAATGTCTTATTTCTGTTTATTAAATAAGTAAACACACTGTTTCATTTATGGGCAACAAAATTTTGGGCAACATCTAACATGGAAAAAATTTCAGAGAAAATGGCAGGACCAAAACATTTGACTGTATAGTGTGGGAATATCAAACTATTTTTACTCTAGTTACAGTATTTTTCCATTATAACTACCATGTCTGACTGCAACTTGAAAACTGTCCTGCGATCTTTGGCAAAGTCATGTTTACTACCTAAACAAATCAGTTGGAATCTAAATCATCATAAAACTTTTATGCGAGATTTATTTTTCTTCAAAATTTTTACACCCTGAATGACAGTGCTATGATTATACGATAAAATATGGTAGTAGGAATTTTATATTGTACACTTACCAGCTTTGTTTCATCCCATCCTCTACAATGGATTCCTCTTTGGCAAACCAAAAAAATTAACTGCTTGCTTTGTTATACAGAAGCTTTACTACTCTGCTAAACAAGTCATTGATTGTTAATTCATGTAAAGTAAATTACATGAGGAATGTGCTAATGGAAAAATATATTATTGTAGCAACTACACACTACTTATTGCATTTAAATTTTAAACCAACAGCCTCAATTAAACATGCTTGTATCTAACTTATGTTACAGCTTCTAAGTAAGTTCTGTTATTGAAGGATTTTAGGTAACACTGAACATGCATATTTGAGCACAGTCAACTATTAGTATAATAATGTATACATAGTTATGCAGATGTTACAAATTAGCTCGTATGGCAGGATTGGTTGAGGGAGAGACAAAATCTAGTTTGGCCGCCCATCGTCCGGACGGGCCATGGAGCGTCCAAGGAAAACCCATCGGCTTCCAGCAGCGTACACTATTTTCCCCACTCGCATGCAGTGATCTAAACATCACCATCAACTAATAAACATAATCAAATATTTTTGAACATAAAAGTGATTTCTCTCGCATACCTTGGACTCTCAGTTTATCTACCCACGAAATTAACCAGTACAAATATTTTATGCAATTAAGTGGCATTTTTTTATAAAGTATGTTTATTTCACACACGTCGTTTCTGAGTGCTTATGTACAGAACATTATTTCCACGAATAAAGGCATCGCCATACTTATTCTTCAATTGGCCATTAACGTACTCTTCAGTTTGTTCCAAAGCTATGTTCATGTAACCATCCAAGCAGGCCAGCACTCCTGAAAAATATTAACAACACCCACGAGAATATTAATTTTACACATGGCTTAATCTGTTTAGTAGCAAAACTACAAAATTTTAAGATCCCTGTAAACAATGTAAAAAAATATACATCTATATTCTCTCATTAATGGTACATTCAGGATTTTTTAAGGGGGTATTATATTAAAAATAAATAAACTAAGGTTAAACCTTGTGCTGTATTATTTGAATTTTAATTACAGTATTTCAAACCAATATGGTCTTTCATTACATTCATGCATATTACCATAACATTGTATCTTTGTATTATTTGCAAAGTGTTCAGCCTGTGCCCAGATAATTGTGTAAAATTACTAAGAAATTTTCCTTGAATAATAAAAAAAAACTCTTCATTCCATAATATAAAAATATGTTTATTTATATTAATAACAGTACCTTTATGGGTGCTGAGATGTATAATCACTTCAAAATACAAAACTATATGTAATTTTTTTATTTACTTAATAAACAAAGATGTGTGTGGATTTTTCACGACTGTCTAAATAGCACTCAGTATTCCTTTCAGGGTGTTCTAGTGGTCCAAGAAACTTCCCTACTTCAGAATGACTTCAAACTGATACATCGCTCACAATATCATAAAAACTGATCACTGAACGCCCTAAAAGCACTGTATAAGACTTGGGGTCGTTCCGCTTGGCGCTCAAGTTCGAGATGAGAAGGCCTCCTAAGGGGAATGTGTCGCTCGGCTCCGGAACAGCATACACTTAACCAATTTTTAAATGTTTTGCTAATATACCAAGAATATTTTTTGGATTCAAGTTCAAAGCAAGTGATCTCAGACTCCGTAAATTTACAAAGATAGCAGTAAATTTACGAATATCCCTGGATAAAATGTAATCAGAGTTCTTAGCAAAATGAAAAAGAAAATTTTTAACAGTGTGCCCAAAATGTTACTCCTGTAAATGCCTAACAGTGATTTTAAAACGAAACCACTAACCACGTAACATTCAATGTTTAACTGACAATACTTTACCACATTATTGGTTAGATGCAGGTGTGTATACCTAATAATTGTAATAATGTAATATTGCAACCTTCCAAACAAAAACCATGCAATTGTTTTGCTTCTGAATAGTTTCCTTCACTGTGGAGAGGGTTTACCTCAAACAAAAATCCTCTTGTCAACAAATATTCTTGTAATATTTTAATTTTTTTTTCTGAAGGAGAACTTATGAAAATTACTAAAACATTGTTCTGCATTTAAAAGTTTCTTAATAAATATTTTACTCTGGAACAATCAAACTTCTCATGGTCCTAAACAACAAAATGGTTAGTATTTACAAGTTAACTTCCCAGAACAGTTTTCAGGATATGTAATTAAATATTAAGAACAAAGCTGTAATTTTTACTAACAGAAACAGCCAGTGAACTTTTGTAAGGTATCCCTACACTCTTTACATACTGTATAATAATGGGGTATGATGTATGAGCCAGATAATGAGTATGTTGTTTATACATATTTACAAATAAGCGACAAGGTATCCATTCATGTGTGACATTGACAGCAGAACAGAGCTGCAGTGGTTGATGCATCAAAAAGGCAATATCCCACAACAGTTACGAGAAAACCCTACTGCTTGCAACAGTTTATAAGCTTCCGGCTCCATAAAACAAACAACAAAATGGTACTATGCATTGCTAGTTTAATTTCGCACGAGTCGACAATACATGCAAGTGTATTTATGACAAGAAAATCTGAAAGAATTGTTTTGCTAAATTGATGATGAAAACTTTTATTTTAGTACGTATTTATCTCATTTATAAAATTCTCAGAACAGTAAAAAATAAAAACCATTTCTTGGTGAATTTTTAACATATATCTATGTATTGTTTAATAAAGATTTGCTACAAAATATTTATCAGTACAGAGTATAAAACCTCGAAATTCATAACTAAAAACAGGGCCGAAACAACACAGAATGAGCTTAATTTCTTAATTTATTTTCTCATTTACATATTGTGCCACCCAACAAGGTGAGACAAATAAAAGGTGTCACTCACCATGCAGACGCCACTAAAGAATAAGATGAAAAGAAACAGCATACACACAATAAATACTACAAAACACTACTACCTACTGACATAGTAGAAACAAACAAAAGATGAGATGGAAAAAATTTTTTTTTAACAAAACTAACAAGAAATAATTCATGTTAGGTATGTGTTAATTACAGTTCTAATTCAAATGGAAATGCATTTATCAATAATACATTAATATAGGCCTAGTATACAGTAAAGTTTTGAACTTAAATTGCTAAACTGCTTTATCTTCCCATTATTAATATTCAATAATTTAATATTACTGTATTAATAATGACTTGTTACAGTAATTCTTTAAGAAGAAAGCTTGTGAAAAGAGGCATTACTATCATACAATAAAAGCATGACTATGTTTATTGTAACTAATCAAGGTATGTTTCACAAGGTCGTGGAATTGTGAAATGTGTGAAACTTATTATTTATTCAATGTCTGTACCTTGGAACTTTAAGATACATGTTTTTTTTTTATAAATTCAATAACATTTCAGAAATATAGAAAAGTTTTATCACAAATAACGCTTCTAAATGCAGATCATCTAGGGTTTAGGTGTGCTGTTTAAAAAAATTTCCGTTAAATTATTGCAAGTACTGATAAAATCTATATACAAATTGGACACTGTGACCCATATTCAAATGAAATTCCTATGCAAACACCATTTCCTGAAAATCCCCTAACTCACTCCAACAAAACTGAACAAATCATTCAACTGAGATTTATGCAGCAATCATCTGCCCATCCCATCAGGTTCAAGGAGTTCCCAGTGTTAACACAAGGCACGCCACTCGCTGGCCCAATGGACAATGCTATAATATGATAAAGTGGATGAATTAATTTTGGTGCTCATGAGAAGAAAAGTATATAACTTTTTTTTGATAAGGTGTTTCAATATAACTGAATAAAATTTATTACTTTAAAAGTATAGTAGGTTTCTAAACACATTCAGATTTTTTTTAAATTAAAGTCTACTTTCGAAATGCAGTAGGAATCAGCGATACACATTAATAAAGTCATTAAGAAATTCTAAAAGAATTACTTGAAATTTATTATGTTCATGATGGTACCAAGAAAAAAAAGTTTCAAAATTTGAACATAAAAAAAAATGTTTACCCCATTGAACACCCTTAAACACATTTACTGCAGGATTTTTAATCTTCCGACAGTGCATACTTACAATCATAATTCATTGTTATATCACAAGTTTTTGTCATGTCCAGTATCTTTCAACTTAATAAATTAAAACAGCAAGCTTCATGCAGCACATGAATTCTGATGCATGAGAGGAGAATATGTCTACTTAGGGAATCCACTGATAATCTGGTCTCCCATGATGCACTCTGTGGCTGACTGGGCATGAGTGATTTGTTTTCCAGGTAAGTCAGCTTGCTCAAAAGGCATATTTCCTTTCAAGTGGCCTGTCTAGGTGAGAAAAATTAAATGTACTTAACACAGAAATTTTTTTTAGCAATGGTTTGTGTTATTATGTACATTCATTGCAAAAGGTACTGGCAAAACCTACCTTTACAATGATAATTATTTTCTAATAATAAAACAAAGCCACCACTTCTAATTTTAATGTCAATTTTGTTAAATCTTAGTTGTAAGTGCCTGTAGTAAGCCACAGCTTGCTCACAAAATTAACTCCTTGAACATAAATGTGCCATTAGCCCATTATATATTACCTCGGTAGTCCACGCCACTGTTCAACTTGACAACCACAGGTCTGCCGTGGATTTGCTGAATGAACTGAGATAAAGCTTCTTTACGGCTCATTTTCTCTCAGTGACGTATCTGTAAAAAGGCAAACAAATTGTTAATCATCACGGCAGTCCTGCTGGTATTTCTGCCTTAAGGGGCCCGCCTAGTCAGGGTTGTATCTGTGTTAGTGAGGTGGGACAAGAAGCGCAATGCTCGCTGGTGCTTCTAGCATGGTATCACCTCTAAGCGCAAGGCGGTTAACTGGCACGCAGTCTTCTCGTATTCCATAGGACAACTGTGAAATTTGAACAGAGATCATAACATTATATGGCTTTGAAATAAAGATAAAGGTGTAATGCAAGTCTCGTAAGAGTTTTTAAGAATCTTGAACTGGTTGTTTCATGCCTAAACATTGCATGCCTTTTAGATATTTAAACACTTCTAAATATACAGTTTAAAAACTTAATCCGGAATCCAAACTACTGTTAGGCCCTCAGCATATTCTTAAATGGTTTTTGTACAGACCCCGCTCGGGTATCTTGTCCAGTTTTCAAATTGAGTTGTTTTTCCTGAAGCTCTGCACAACGTGTGTGTGCCCAGCATAGCCCTTAACATCTGCCTTACAACTCATTCTAATCCCTCCTCATTCTTACTCTTTGTCCTCCTCACACTACACACCTTTCTCTTGAAGTTCAATCCGTCTTTTGCCGAGTCCTCACAGCAGCCTACTCTGCATACACAATATGAACAGTCTTACAGCTTCAACATCCATCTATTCTGAAACATGCCCCATTCCAGATTCCTAAACATTACTAATGGACGGTTTCCCCTTCTCCACATCCCTGTCACTCATCTTGCTAACCTCTTGTTTCTCCAACAAAAGGGCTCGCCTAGTCAAGAGTGTATTTGTGTCAGTGAGGCGGGACGATCAAGACAACACCCGCTGGTGCGTCTAGTGCGGTATCGCCTCCAAGCGCAAGGCTCTGAGATATTCCACACACTTCTCTTCGTGAACAGGGCAAGTATGAAATTGGTAACCATAACTTTATTTGGCATAGAAATGAAAACAAATGTGTAATTAAGTACTTGAGTATATTCAGAATCTTTACCAAATGTTTCATGTCTAGAAATTATTATAAAAATGCATATTTTAACCATATTCACACTTCTATAAAAGCACTTTACAATAAAATTATAGAAAAATAAATTCTCAATAGCTCTGAGCGTATTCTTAAATGCTTTTCGTAAATGGACCCCACACTGATATCTTTACCTTAAATTAAATTGCATGCTTGTGTCTGAAGCTCTGCACACCATATGTGTGCCCCGGTAGGTGAGGTCCTTAACATCTAGTCTCTCAGAAGGGGTCTCAGGTCGAAGCCGCATATATTTGAATTGGTCTGGTCATTGTCGTACATGCATTGCCTTTCACTGCTCTGCCTACTCCCTTCAGCACCCTCCATTTCATGCCCAGAGCCATATGTCCTTTTTTCACTACCTTGCACGTATACATTACCTGGTCTCTCCATCCTACATCTACCCAAAGTAACACAATTTGTACTCCACCTTCTTTATCTTCTGCCCTTTAAACACACATGCTTTTCTCCTCACTTTCTTCTTTCCTAAACCTTACAATCTTATCTTTGTCACCTTTATTATCTTTTTGTTTAGTGGTAATTGCACCAGCCTGTCAAAGTTCTCCTGCAGGTGACGTCATTCTCCCACCTCCTCTTACAACACACAGTCGTCTGCAATAAAAAAATAGCCTCATCGTGCACTTTAATCTGACCTTCACGTCATTTCTTATTATAGCAAATCAGTGGGTCCATAACACTAGCCTGTGGTACCACGAATGTAACCCTGCCCTTCTCCAATGTTTCCTTTCCAGCTCTAACCTTTTGCTTCCTTCCCTTAATAAATTCCCATACCCACTTCACTACTTTTTTTTTATCCTCCAACAAACTATCCACCTTTCTCATCAACCTTCAAATGCCTTCTCAAAGTCCACAAAACAAACCTTAACATGTTTCTCTGCATCCAAAGCTCCTCCTCTAATAATTATGCTACTGGTGTCTCGCACAAGAATCCCCAGGAAAGGTCCTTATCATGTATACAAGTTTATTCCTTGATCCTGCGGACATGATCCTATATATATTGATCATGTGGTGCATGAAGCTTGCTGTTTTAATTTATTAAGTTGAAAGATACTGGACATGACAAAAACTTGTGATATAACAATGAATTATGATTGTAAGTACAATACAAAAGAAAATGGCACTATACAATATCTGACCTAATTTATTTTTATTCATATGTTGAGTCTTAATTTGGTCAGGTTCTTTCTCTGTACTACATTTAAACAAGCATCAGGTACCACATGATCAATTTATACAGGTTCAAGCCATCAGAATCAAGTCATTAACTTGAATATGTGATATGGAATAATTACCGAAATCCCTGCAAAAACCCATGCACCCTCTTATCCAGTCACCCTGTGCAGTTAATCTGACGTCGACCTAAGTGTCTCCCCTGCTCATAAACACTGTTATGCTGCGCCAACTCCTGATCCACCTCTGCCCCATGCAGTGTGTTGAGTGTTATTGTGTTTATTTGTTTAATAAAACATTACGACAGGACAAAATGAACTAACCTATATATGTAATGAACTCTAGTGTTATTTATGTAATATTTTGTTTGTAATAATAATTAAATGTTTTTCATAAATATGTTGAATATTTGTACAACATTGTCCACCGGGCGACGAAGCCGAGGCCAACAACCGGAAGTACCCCACCCGAGCGCTGCGCGTGTCGCGGGGTGGGGGGAGGACGGGCGGACGAGGGGTGACACGAGGCAGGGGGGCAGTGGGCGTCTAGCGAGAGGACGACGCGGAAGTGCAGAGGGCCGGGTCGGAGAGCAGAGACTGGTGAGACCAAGCGTGATAAGTGGGGAGTACAGCGAACTACTTAGCATAATCAGGGATCTATTCGTCAGGCCCAAGTGACGAGAGGCCGCCGAGACGAGTTGAGAACCTGCGAGACCTACACGAGTAGACTGTGTCGAGGGCGACGTAGTCAGGATTACGTGTGGTACATCGCGAATCATATCTGTAAATATTCATAATTGTAAATAAGGGTTTCAGTGTCCAGACATTGTGTGTATCGGGCGTGTCACCACAGCAGCGGGATGTATATAACACCTCAGTCGCCAACATCTTAATGTAAATTCATCCCGACTATCAATGAGAGGGGGTAATAGCTTTTCTATCTTACGAATGTATCACTAGACCACGGGGGCAGCCCACTGCCCACCGAAACACATGAAGCCGAGCATCACTCCGCGGGTGCACGGGTGTTGTGCCTCAGGTAGCCCCATGTAAAGAGACTGTGTGAGAAGTTAATTAAAAAAAAACTGTACCGAACCTGCAAACTTTTACTAGTAATTAGTGCGGATAGTTTTTTTTTTTTTTTTTTCCCCGCCACAAGGCCTGAACCCCGACCCTAGTACTGAGCTCGGACAAGCATCGCATGGGGGGTGATATCCGCGACTTCGACAAATCTTACACTAGTTTGTCCCATACGCCCCTGTAAATGGATACAACTAATTCCTTCATTAAATTTTCGGTTAGTGTACTCTCCTACAGAGATTGGTTGAACAGTAAGTTAAGACACTTATTAAAAGAAGAAGAAAAATTTGAGAATATTAATTCAAAATACATGTTTTGAATATATCCAACATGCGTTATGAATAGCGTACAAAATTATTTTTAGTTCGGTATAGTACAAATTTAATAATTAAAATACATATAATACAATGACGTTTAGTATTTGTTAGACAACAATAAAGTAATTAATATCCTTAAAACAAACTTACATTTCATTCGAATATATAAACACAATAAAAACCACCGGGTAACAGCAGTGGTACCATAATAACACGTTACAACGATTAATATTCTCTTTTTCACCACGACCATAGAGTATAAATATAAATAGAGTGGCTGTAGTACTATGCTAAAAAACTAATTTGCCTACAAACAAAAAAATATGTGTTTTGACACTTCGGAACCCAGCTCAATGTTTCATCATCTCTTAGGGCGCGGTTACACGGGACCCTGAACTACTTCAGGTGAACATGTTTAAGTAAACACGTTTACAAACGCGAAAGTGTGCGGTTACACGGTAGTTGCTGAAAAGTGTGTTTAGCTCTAAAACCGATTGTCTACTGTCAACGAATGACTGTGTTGTTGATCTCTATTTTTTAATTGCATCCAGAAAACGCGGGATTTTCTCACTTGTTTATACAGCATTATCAGCAGAAATGAAATGTGTTTACATATTGCTCAATATTTTTTTACAAATCGGGAATTCAAACATGCACAGTAAAATTTTTAAACTTATTTTTTATTATTTTTGAGCGAGAGTACCTATCTCAGTTTTAAGAAAATTAAGGTCAGGATAAATTAAAAAATATGTATAATTATCTGTTGGTTTTTTTGTTGCATTCGGTAAAATATTACTCGAACTTGTGCCAGAAACACTTTCCATCTAGAATTTCTGCAAAAGACTGTTTATATTCTAACCAGCCAATCAGAGGCTAATGTAGAAGATATGTCGATCTGAACTACTTTGCCAACCTGTTTAAGTTAAATGAGAAATGGCCTCGAACGAAACATGTTCAGACTGTGTGTAACCGCACTCAACAGCTGAACATGTTCACCTGAAGTAGTGCAGACTCCCGTGTAACCGCGCCCTTAACCACTCTATCCATAATTCTCAAAAGGAAGTTGTTAATGAAAAAACAGTTTAGGTGACAGGGCTCTTTTTTTTTTTTTGCTTTTTTAACTCTTCGGTAGAACAAATAAAATATTTTAAAATCATGTTTACGCATTTATAATCTTTGTGTTCAAAATATTACTACTGTAAAATGGGGTGAATAGGGTCTAAGGGGTGAAAATGGACAAAAAAGTTCTAAAACATTTAACGTACAGCTGTAATTTTTAATTTAAAGATATCGCAACACATCTTTTTTTTAAATTCTGTGAATCTTTAAGTCTTTCCAACTATGTAGACAAAACTGTTAGGTAATTATTTATGTTTAGGTTGGCAACATGAGAATCAGCTGTTGTTTATAGTAACCATTTATATAACTTCACAACTGTTTGTTAATTTGAGCAGGTGGTTTAGCAAATATTTTTGATGAATACATTGTTGTGTCCTATATTTGTCCTCGGCCTCTCTCTGCAACCAACATGGCCGCTTCGCCAAGAAAGCCGTATCCCAACAGGCTTCTCTACACCAGCCGTGGGATATAGGCTACGAGTGGTGTCGTTTACATATCATAGATGGCAGCACGCATCTTTTGAACGGTTATAGCAGTGCATATGGATTTATTAATGACTGTATAATATAAAATGTGTGTCAGTGCTATATATGTTATAAGTAAATAATATCCTAGTGTGTGAATTACTGGGGAGGGCACAGGATGGCCTGTTTTCTGCTTGTAATTAATGCATGAAATTTTGCATCCCGCATGAAAGTGCCCAGGGTTTTCCCTGTGTCTATGCAGGTTTTACCTGGGCCCAACTTATCTAGTTATAGTCTAGTATTTAAGAAGGGGAGTTAGTCATGGCGCCAATCGCAGCCATGGCTGGCCAATCCCCGAACAAGCACACGATGCATGCTCCCTTGTCTGCATGGCTTAAACCCAGCATGAATAGGCGTAAAGGCTTCGGCCTGGGACGCACCTAGAGTCTTCCCTAACCCAGACCCTCCCAAACAAAATACACTTAGTTTTAGTTAGGTTAGGAAAAAAAAAAATCGCCTAGCCAGAGATCCTTACCCCAGAGAATTCTGGGGAAATATAGCAATATTATTGAATAGGAGTTTATTTACTGCTCTCCTCTCCTCTCCCTACTCTCTCTCTCCTCTTCCTCCGGAGCGGCCTTCGGGATTACGCTCTGGAATCCTTTGCTGGAGCGGCCTTCGGGATTATGCTCTAGCATCCTTCTTCCCCTGGAGCGGCCTTCGGGAATACGCTCTAGACTCCTGTTGCTACCCCCTTCTCCCCTATCTTCGCTCATGCCAATTAAGAGGGCAGGTTAGACCAATATCTGTGCGTCAAGGAGCAGCTGCCAACCTACCATTGGGGCCTGTCGCCCCACCTCATGCCACTACATCACCCGACGCTGCTGCCGGGACACGTCAACATTATAGTTTTTATTGATGTTTCGTAAGTATATTTAAATATTTACACCTTAATTTTGTGACATATTAATAATTTTTGCAGCAATGTTTAGGAAAACTTGCATTTTTTGGACTTACAGAGGGGCGAATGGGGACAGTGTTAAATTATAACACTTCGAAGTTGGGATGGAATGTGTTTAGTTTTATAAGATTAAATAAGCTTTTAGGTAGTAGTGAAAAAATTTAAAAACAGTTAATTGCTTAATTGTACAATTTTTATTTCTTTTTGTATGTTTATTCTAGGTTAGAAAATTAAGCTGCAACAATGGGTCGGATGTACAAGAGTGAACCCACTTCAAGCAAACATGCACCGATTGACCATGACCGAGTGACACGTGCAGTTTTGGCAGTAAAGGAAGGCATGTCAGTAAGGGCAGCTGCTAAGGCTCATGGTTTATCAAAGTCTGCCCTTCAATGGTACTGTGCAAAGCCAAATCTACAGATTCGAACAAAAGGTGTCCAGACAGCCTTACCTTTAGGTATGGAAAAAGATATTGTCGAAGCAATTGTAAAATGTTCGGATTGGGGGTATCCACTAAGTTCTTTTCATACCCGTTGCTTTGTAAAGTTTCATCTGGATCGAGAGGGGAAGAATATTCCAAAATTTAGAGACAACCTTCCAGGTCGTGATTGGGCTCTGAGCTTTTTGAAAAGGAACAAAGAGGTACTCTCTCAAAGAATGTGCCAAAATATTAAACGAAGCCGAGCATGTGTGAGCCCTGGGGTTATAAATGATTATTTTGACCAAGTCACAATTACACTGAAAGACCTTCCAGCTCATCTCATAATAAATTATGACGAAACATGCTTGTCAGATGATCCAGGTCGCCGAAAGCTTATCTTCAGGAGGGGATGCAAATATCCAGTGAGAGTTTTAAATGAGAGCAAATCTGGGGTATCAGTATAGTTTGCTGCAACTGCATCAGGAAAGATTCTTCCCCCCTATATAATTTACAAGTCTATTTACATATATGACCTCTGGATACAAGGGGGTCCGGAAGGGGCACAGTACAATAGGAGCAAGTCTGGGTGGATAGATGGCCATTGCTTCCTCGATTGGATACAAAAGATTGTTGTCCCATATTGCAGAAGATTCGATGGAAGAAAGGTCCTAATTGGGGATAACTTGAGCTCACATTTGTCACCAGCTGTAGTCAAGATATGTGTTGAAAATGAAATCTCATTTGTTTTTTTACCACCCAACTCAACCCATCTAACATAGCCACTAGATGTTGCTGTTTTCAGGTCGCTGAAGATACACTGGAGGTTGGTTTTGGAAAAATGGAAGCTCAAAACAAGAACAGCAGCAAGTCATTTGACAAACAGTATTTTCCTTGTCTTTTAAAACAGACATTGGAAAAAATGAAAGTAAATGACCAACTTAGCAAGGAAATATCTTCAGGTTTTGAAAAAGCGGGCTTGTTCACATTGAAAAGAGAACGGGTCCTAGAAGGACTTCCTGCATTTCCTGCTGATCAACCAAATGAAGGACAGGAGAATGAAAAAAACAGTTAACGACATTCTTTCACAGTTTTTAAAGGAGATGCGCTATGGTAATGAAGAACCTGAAGCAAACAGAAGCAAGAAAAAGCATCTGAGAGTTCCACCAGGTCAGAGTATTTCTCTTGCTGACTTGGAATCAGAGGATAGTGATGTGGAATTTTACGATGACAATAATGAAGAAAATGAGGAAGTTGTTCAAATCAAAGAAGGGGACAGGGTGAGGGTAAAATTTTAGTATGAAAATAGTGTTGAAATGGTTTTTATTGGGAAGGTTTTGCAAGTGTGTCCTGATGAAGAGGGAGCAGACAAGTTTGTTGAATCATTTCTAAGGCAATCTAACAAAATGGCTTCAATTTACACATTCTCCAATGTCGCAGATGAATATGAGTTCAGCAAAAAACAGATTTTGCAAGTGTTAAACCCACCTGAAATTAAGAGGGGTAGGCATACCTTCAAGTAAACCTGCAAAGAAACCTAGTGTTTCCACATATTATTTGTGGTAGGGCCTACCAGTAAATACAGTGTTTCTTAATGTAGGTAACATTATATTCTGGATGTAGACTATCTTCCGAGACTATGCATAACAGCATCATGGAGCTTATAAGTATGAATTTGTTTTTGTGCAATTTTTAAAATTAATTTTTAAGATGCCTTTTTTGTAAATATTATATAGACAAATTTCGAATAAAACTACTAATGGAAGTGATTTAACCTTTTTAAAAACATTTTACATGCATTTAAAAAGCCAAGCATATGTCCCTATTAACCATACTATGATTAAAAAGGGACACATATTGAAAAACCTCAGGTGTCCCTATTAACCCCACCTCTAGGGTGAATAGGGACAGTAAAAAAAAAGTTAATTTATGTAAAACATTAACAGAAAATACAAAATAGTATTATGCTATAGAAAGCTAATAAAAAGAACTACTAAATAAAAATATAATCATACAACATTCTTCAGTGATTTAGAAATTATTTAATAAAAACTAAAAAAAAAAGTCCCTATTCACCCCATTTTACGGTACTATATTTTTTGTGTTATGAAATCGTTTATTGTTTGGATCGGATAACAATGAAATTTTCTTTCACTTTGCCGTCGTCCGGGGTCTCGGGCTCGAGTCCCGGTGTGGCTCCTAGTGGGAAAAGGTGGTTCTTGATCTGTGTTGTCCGGGTGGGCGCTAGACTAGCTCGTTTCTAGTCGTGAATTTGGGGTCGTGGATGTATGTGCCCCTGAGTGGCCCACTAGGGCCGGCGGCGGTGTTGCGTGAGATGATTTTAAATAAGAGACGTGGAGTTGAGGTGGCGGTGTCGTACCTTTTATTCAGAGGAGCGAGTCGTACACAATACAACACTCTACAGAGGTCCCCGGGGGGTTTTACTTGTTATTCCGTGGCGCCGTATTGTTTGTGTTCCGCGTTACGTGGCCTCGGATGCTGTTATGTCTCAGACGTCTCACTGGGTACGCAGGTAACGTAATTTCGTAACACAAAGGCGGGACACAAAATACACTGAATTAAGGGGGCGCGTACAGGTTACGTGGCACTCGTTACTCGGGTAACGTAAGTTAGCAATACAAAATACGGGATACAAAAATACACTGGATTAAGGGGGCGCGCACCAGTTACGTGGCACTCGTTACTCGGGTAACGTAAGTTAGCAGTACAAAATACGGGATACAAAAATACACTGAATTAAGGGGCGGGCGATTGGAGACGGCCAATCCCGTATGCAAATGTCTCGGCGCGGGTGTTATGCCCACTGTGGTGAAACACGCACCGCAATTAAGTTTGTCCAAGTTCCCTTGCGGGTTTGTGGTCAGCGCCGTGCGCGTGACCTTAAACAAAGTTCTGTACGTTGCGGGAGACGGCCCGTGCCGTATGCTGAAGAGCAGCCCCGCTGACCAAATGTGGTGCGGGGTGTCCTTAAGTTGATGCGGCCGGATTAGGTCCGGGACCGAAAAAGGGACCGGGTACTCACGGAGAGGTTAAGTAATAAAAGGGGTTTGGTTAATTAGTGACTATATTTACCGGACGTTACTTTCAATGTAGACAAAGGATGTTGCCTCTCCGTGGGACGTAGGTCCGCCCCGGCCCGTGAGCTGCGTTGAACTGCCGAACTGGCATGGCGTCCGAGGGAGGCTCGGCCTCTCTCGCGCCAGGCGTGACCTCATTACGCTAGACTCCAAACGGGTGTCTCTGGAAGAGATTTTATTGTCGCTAAAATCCTCATTTAATGTTTCAGGAGGAATGGGTACGGTTCTTCTCTTGTCTACTCAGGTTTCCGCGGCTTTGTCTTTAATTGCTGTTCGGGTCGCCTGACTTGGGTGGGCCATGGCCAGGGGTGTGTTCCGTTAGCGGGAGCGTATACTGGCGGGTGCAGGTCGGGCTCTGGGGTGGTCGTCGGCCAGACGACGTCAACTTAACAATCCACATGGCATCTGTTGCTTTATTTATACAGATATACAAAACACAAATGAAGCATATATAAAAATATTGTAATATAGAGTTGATTTAATATTTTAAAGCTGGGGTTATAAGAAACGAAGCAGCCAAATTGGTTTCAGATTATTATGGCATGCCATTTTTGGTTAAATTTAGTAGTGAAAACAAAAATTGAAAGTTTTTGTGTGATAAGACTAAGGTTATATCATTAAAGAATTTCAATAAAAATGTACTTAACTGGTTTTTTACAGTTTTATTTATTCGCAAAATATTTAAAATACTATGATGTTATGACTTGCCGTCAGCCGCGGTCTCGTGTTCGAGATCGGGCGCAGGTCCTAGCGGGGTGGCTGGCTTTCTTAGCGTTTTCTGTTCCGGGAGGGCGCCAGGTTAGCTCGGTGTCTAACCGTGTGATGGTCGTGGGTTCGTTGCCCCAGCGTGGTCCGCTAGAACCGTCGGCGGTGGTGAAATTTGTTTCCTGATTGGGTTGGGTTGTTTAGGTTAATTTATATACACTGTTCTGGTTGTTCTACGGGTCGCATGTCACGCTCGGGGGGTGCGGGGTGGACTTTTTATTGTTCACGATTGACACTGGTTCATTACATTGGGCGCGAGGTTTGCTGGGCTGTACATGACTGCCAATGAGGCGTCGGAGCACGTAGAAGTTTTGATTACACTATGATTACAATTACACTTGATAAAACGGCACTCTGTGGTGCTTTTACGGACACGGTTACACTGCACACGTTATTTGAGAGGGACACCTGCGTGCCTCTACGTGTGTCTACTTATTAAATCCTCACGCCAGTCGCAGTCGAGGTAGAGCGTTCAATTAGCATCGGCTAATTTCGTAATCTGTAACTGGCGACGCGCGGGCCCACCTGTGCGGACCGCGGTTCGCTACTAAATTAAAACACGTTTTATCTTGAGTGTAGCCTGTGCCTGTGCACTAGGCGATTAAATAAAGTTCTGGGGTGGCGGGAGACGGCCCGTACCGTATACTGCACGGCCCCACGTAATGCTTTGTGTGGGGCGTGTTAAATTGATGCAGCTGGGTTAGGCCCTACACCGGAAAAGGACCGGGCGCACACGGGGAGTATTAAAAAGAGGTTTTGGTGGTGACTATAATTACCAGATGGAGGACGTTCGGTGAAACAAAGAGATGCTGGCTCCCCGTGGGACGTGCGTCCGTCCCGGTCCGCGAGTCGCGCTGTACTGGCGTGCAGCCCTGGCGCGAGGGGAGGGGTAAGCTCCCTGTCGCGCCAGAGTTTCTAAAGTTCCGTTATTCGTAAAAATCTATATAATTAATTAAATTTAAGTGGCTCCAAATTTACATAATAAAACATAATGATTATTCTAATATCTATATATGTTATAGAAATGACCTTTAATAAGTTTGTCTAAAATAAGTTGGTATATTAGAGTCAGGCTGGAGACTGTCTGTTTCTTGAAAACTACTCCAGTGGCGAACGATAATGCTAATTTGGGGTGTTTTGAATTACGTCACACGCTTCACTATTGGATTTAGGCTGAAGGCCGCAAGGGTTGCACTCACAGCTTTTTTAGCGGAAAACTACACGTGAGTGAGCCGAGCACTCCTACGTCGCACTTTATTAATTAGGGGCTTTTGTTTGTTTTTTATTACGTTATTATTGCGTGGGGAATTTTGTAGGCACGGTGATGCATTGCATGCGTAATTAGAAATGGTTCGCTATTCTCTACCTTGGGGCTGCGGTCCGCTCACTTGACTCGGGTGGGCCATGGCTAGGGGTGCTTTCCGTTAGCGGAGCCGAGTACTGGCGGTTGCAGGTCGGGCTTTGGGGTGGCCTTCGGTCGTACGATGTCAGACTTTATAATAAAAAAATATTTGCAGCAGATAGCCTATATTAACCTAATAAATTTCACTTAATTAATACACAATACTTTAAAGAAGCCGAATTTTACAAATAAAATGAAAGAAAAATGTTGTAGCAAAAACAATTGAAACTTGGTTGTAAATAGATTTGGCACCTTAACAGTTCCAGCTATGATAATGAGAAGATCGTGCCACTAAAATGTGCCATCACACGGCCTCGTACCTGAAGGGCGCTATGGGTTGCCAGGCTAGTGGGACACAAGGCCGTTAGTGATGGGTCGCGGGTACGCAGCCCCCGCATGCCCCGCCAGGTACGCGGCTGGGAATCTACCCTGAGACTCCCTACTTGGTTGTGAGGTTGCTCGGCCTTGTGGAGGATGGAATGGTGCGGAATAATCGTAGACGACACAGTTTATATTAAATCGGCTTTTAATCCCAAGAATTCTTCGGTGTGGTATGTATGGTTACACTGTACTCCCTACACATACACTACGCGGTGGCAGAACCACTACAAAAGCTAGGACAGTGCGCTATGCGGTGTCTGAGCCGTTGTACTATTACACTAACACACGCTGATTACAAAACAAAACACGACACTAACATAACACTGTGAATTTGCCGCGGCAGTCTCGCGGGGACGCGATTACTAGTTCGCCGAAGACGGCCAACGCCGAAAGTTAATTGTCTTAGGAGAGCTCAATGAGTGCGGCCCTAAACTCGATTCTACACTTACGTGAGGTTTTAGCCGGCAGGCGTATGCGTGGCGATCATAATGAAGACGAGTTGGCTGGAGTCGGCCAGTGCCGTAAATTGCGTGGTCCGCGACGCGGTGCAGAATCACCAAGGAAATGGTCGAGATAAACCCGGGTCCGCGAAATACATGCCGAGTCTACGTGAGCAGCAATGAATTAAAAATGTTTGGTTATTAAATTAAGTACAGAGTGAACGATCGGTGGAACAAAATTGAAGGCTGCTCACGGACACACGTCTTGATCAGGCACAGAGTGGTTGGAGACTGCCGAACATGGCCGCCTCGCAAGAGAGGGAAAGTTTCACCTCCTTTGTGAGTCGGCGCCAAAAACTTATATCAACTTAATTTGCTCTATTATAAGCTAAAAACACGTTCCAGGTGATAAATTAAAAGGTAGCACCTGGTAATTGGGTGCTTAAGACTTAACCACTGTTTAATAGTATTTAATTATTTGAATTGTGGCATCAAGTTGGCGACTGTAAATTGACTAACATATTGTCTCACTGTGAACTGTTTCAGTTGGATTTTTCCTAATCTGACTCTATAATTGTCACGGGCACTTTAATTAAGGCCAGTGGCCACAGTGATTGGTAATGAGGTTCGTTGTCTACTCCGTGCATGCGGTGCTCGCATGGAGTAGCTACAACACACTTGTTTAATGCCTGTGAATTAATAATTGTGTCCTAATGTCTTGTTCCTTAATTGTTTTATGGGGTCGATCCCCCGGGGTTTCGTGCCCTGAAGTTTATTTGAGTCTAGTGGGGTCATGCCCGAGGCGCTCGCCTGACTCATTCCCGCTGGGCTAGGGGTGCGCTCCGAAAACGGGATCTGGTACTAGCGGTGTGAAGCACGGGCTTAGAGGCCATGGTCGGGACGATGTCAAATGTCACATAATTTAATACTTTGATGCCGACCACCGGTGCTCCCTCTGGTCATGCAGATCATTCTGCTGTAAGGCTACCCAGTGGACAACTGGCCAAGAGACAATGAGATGATTTACATCTGGTGCCTCCTGGGACGGAAGTCACTACCGCGACCGCCGTGGTCCCAGCCAATCTTGCATCGGGGTGGGCAACACTAGAGCCGAACCCCCCAACCCCAAGCAACTCTCATGAGAGCCATGACTGCCCAGAAACCGAACTCGGCCCCGTTTTATCGGAACCCACACAATCAAAGATCCCGACATGCATCAACCACTCCGGACAGATACAGAACCAGTCGTCTTGCAACCAGTCGACGAGGACTCAAGGCTAGGCATGCCCGACCCCCTGGCATTGCGCTGGTCCTTGGACGACAGTTTGTCCGACACCACCTTCAGTGTAACGGTCGAGGAGTCGAAGGAGGGGAATATCTGCTCGGGCGACCGAGGGTCGGTAACAATCACCCTCCTGGACCGGTTGATAATGATGAGTGAGAACAGCCAGTAGAAATCCCCATTGACGAACCTCCTGTGTCAGAGCCGACTCGCTCGTTACCAGAAGACAACATAAATGGGGCAGCAGGGATAAGAGGACACACCCGCATGAGCCAGACATGCAAGACCCAAAATCACATGGGGACTACTATGGGTGACACACCACCTACCTCCATGGACAGAACCAGAGCCCAGGTCCACGATTTAGCATACTACAGTTGCTTCCCCCTTCGCCCATCCCAATGATACACACATCAAACCCGCGAGCCCCCGACACTCCACCAGGGCAATGGAAACATCAACACACCGATCCAGTGCATTTGACTTGAGTCGTCGATACATCGATATGCATAATGGTCCAGGGGGAATTTTACGCCGACCACTGGTGCTCCCTCTGGTCATGCAGACCATTTCATCCAATCGACGCCTCAATGAGGAGTATGTAGGGCCGTGCACCGCGCCGAACACTAACCAAAGAAGTACAGTGCAGCATAGCAGGTGTGACCGCTCGGAACACCTTTCTTGTTATCGCCCGTGCAGTAGTCACTGCCGGAATTATTTTCTGGGGTTACAATTTAACATATCTGTAGTTACAGAAAAATTTAAAAGCAGGCTACATGCCACCCATTATTTTAAGTTATTCGCAAATTAACGAGAAGGTTTATGTGTTTAAGAAAATGTGACTTAGACTGGCCACTGATTGATGCGCGTCTCCCACAAAAGCTTCCCCTGGTAGTGGTCTCATTCCCCCAGGGGAAGGCAGTCCAGGCAAAGCTGCTCTTGGGAAAGGATGTGTCTCGTGTCCAGACAACCAAGCTTTTCTGCAGACGACACCCAATAGCAGCATTAGTGAGTTTCTCAGCTAAAAATCTTGTGAGCCCCGCGGCTTCACTCACACAGCTCATTTAATACATCGACCACTACATTTAATAGTACATGACGTAACAGTACATCTTCGAAACAGTCTGTGAAGTTACACCTGGACAAGAGTTTGTTCCCGGCCTTTTTTGTAGTGGATTTGGCCACTTAGGTGGTGTGCTAGGATCATTTGTGTGCTCTCCAAATCAGCCTGCATGCATTAAACATAAATTGCCTGTATCCTGTGTTAGGGTAATTTTTTGCACGCTCCCCTGTGCTGCACATTATGAACATCACTACAACCATTCATTCGTAGGATGGATGTTCTATATGTTTTCACACCAATAGTGTGCTACAGTATATCTTTCATAGTTACCTACTGTACTCTTTTTTTGCACCCATTTCCTAGTCATGCATTACTTGTTGACTCAGTGATCAGGTCACTGAATAGCTGTAGTTCACGTCAGAATATATTGCAATGGTTAGGGGCCTGGTTGCCTTTTGCAGATTCCACAACCATAATGAGATGTGCAACAGGATGTCCACGGACTTCATGCAGGGTAGTTGGTGTAAAGGGCGTGCAACAATAAACCATTTGTACCAGAGTTTGGAGTGTAATTCTGTAGTGTTAGCAGCATCCTAAGGTGCTGTCATGCCATACACACTACTGCCTGCATGGTATGTGGTGATGTCATGCACAGAGTTCCAAGAGTCTAATCTCTCCGTGAGTTGGCACACAGGCACACCATCTGCCAACTGGCGCCCGGAATTTTCACCGTTATCGCAAGTACAAGAAGGCAGTAGGTATCAACTTATTAAAGTTCAATTACAATGCTTAGTTCTTTTTTGTTTCATGCCACCAATTGACACACATGTGGTATAAAATGTAGCACCGATGCGATAAATACTGTCCGATATGTGTGTTAATACTCAAAGATTATGTTACATACCATCACAACAACATCAATAGTCGGAATTTAACTAAAAATATATTTTCAACCCTATTTGTATCAAACCTAAATTCTTCTGGAATTTATGTTGTAAGTAATGTAATAAAATATGGATCATACATACCAGGGTTTAAAGGAAGCATTGGGATTTATTGCACAGGAGTTCAAGTTTGAAAATATTTCCTATATGCACTTGAAACCAGTCATGTTATTTTATTACCTATGACTCTATTACAAGTATTTTGTCTCATACACACCACACAACATTCAACATAAGCATTCTTGAATGACTGAAGTTTATGAGTCGTTGAGGAGGAGTGCTTATCATGTGGGCATTGTTTTCCCGAGCATGACATATCGCAGCAAGGTTTTTGTGGCCAGAATGTTCATCTAAAAGCAGTAAGACATGATTCTGTGGGTTAGACTTAATATAATTAACCAATAGTTTTAACCAGATTAGAAATGTTTCAGCACTCATCCAACTATTTCGAGCTGATTCGCCGTAATAACTTCATCACATGTTCCTACCATCAGCGTGTAATACATTCTCTGCTTTGGAAAAATAAGCGGCGGTGGAATGAAATGGTCAACCAGGTTCATGCAAAACATGACTGTGAAATTTCGGCTTCTTTCAGCTGATGTAAATCTTCCAGCTGATGTAAATCTTCCAGCTTGTCTCTTGCCTATAACGGGTACGCATTTTTGATTTTGGTGGAAAGTTGAAGCCTCCATTCCATACACTTTAGAAGGTGTAGTTTCTATTTAACTACCAGAGTGTTTAAATAATCAAAAATAAATTTAACTCGAGAGTCATTGAAACCAACACACCTCATCAAACTCGTATATTCTGGTGAGCATAAACATAATTGCGGAAATAGTTCCATAAATTATTAATAAAAATCTTTCCTAGCGCATCGTTTGTCCCTGTTTAATCTGTGTGGAATTCATAGTGCCTCTGCTATGTCAAATGCTAACTTTAAAAATTACTTTACACTTAATCCCATTAATCTATCAAGTTTTCTAACATGTCTGATATTTTTTCTTCATAATTCAGCAGAATAGTTGGCTCGAAACATCTATATTTTGGCTTGAGTTGACATTCTGGTCCTTTTTCAATTAGCGATAACTTTTTGAAACATTAAAATGCTTTGCGCCATTTCTTACTTACAGTTTACAGCTTAATACATGGTCCACAACTGTTCACTGCACGAATCCCTTTTGGTGGACATTCCTTTGAATTTCGGCATAACTGTTATGCCGCACAGTTGTGAAAACGACTTTATTATATTAATAAATAGCATCAGTTTTCAAAAACATGGGGTCAAAATGTTTTTGATGGTAGGTGATGAGTCCGCGACTACCCTCAGTGGCTACCCGCAGTGCATTATCTCGTTGCAATAAACATAACAAAACAATGGTTGTCAACATGCGCATTTCTGAATGATATGTTCAACAACACTTTATATACAAGGCATCCCCTACAAAGAATTAATTAACACTTACTCACCAGTGCCGTGAGATGCTTTCAGATATTAACTATGTCCTAAAAACTTCGCACAATATCACACACACTTCAACGAATATCACTCAACTGCTAGCAAAATGCGTCGTATTCGTAGGGAGTTCAGGCCACACCTAGCGAGAAGGCAGACCATAACATGTCCGCCGCTACCCACCTTTCCCCTAATATTTGTTTTGTTACATGGAATGTTTGATACAACGATTATTTCTAGAGATATTGCTGATAGCGTAATTTTGTCAAAAATAAAAACGTTTACATTGAGAATATAGCGAAAAGAGAATAATTAAAATTTTTTATAAAATGTAGTAATGTTAAAATCTTTAGTACCATTATATTACATATTTTTGGAAAATGGTAGAATTTCGTTTTTAGTTATGTTTTTAAAAAGTGGGCAGAAAAACTACTCGTTTAAAAAAATTTATTTTTAAGGTATTGCTAATATGTAATATGTAATTATTAAGTTAACTTTTAAAATAAAATTAAAGAAAAATGTGTTAATTGAGAACATATTTAAAAAAATAGTTTTGATACATTATCTGATCACATTTTAGAGGTTGTAACTTTGCTTAAGTAAGAAGTGTATTAGTGTTAGTGAGGTGGAATGATAAACGCGACGCTCGCTGGTTCTTCTAGCGCGATATCGCTTCTAAGCGCAAGACTGTGAACTGGCGCGGTCTTCTCGTCGTCGCAAGAAAACTGTGAAATTTGAGCCGTGACCGTAACATTATGTGCCATAGAAATGAAGTGAAAGTCTCTCAAGTGCTTTCAATTATCTGTAACGATTGTTTTACGCCTAAAATTACTCTGAAAACACGCCTTTTAGCAATTTTAACTCTTCTAAAATTCAGTTTAAAAAACTTAATCCAAAATCTAAACTACTCTTAAATGCTTTTCGCAAGCATACTCCACTCGGATATCTTGAGTTGTTTTCAAATCGCGTTGTTTTTCCTGAAGCTGTGCGCGCCGTCTGTGTGTTCAGGTAGGCGGGGCCCTTAAATAGTTAATTTTGAGGGAGGTTTGGAAGAAAAAAAGGCCTGATGGCTCGGTGGAAGAATGAAGATGATTTCCCCCCCTTAAGTTTCCCAGACCACCTTATTTTGCGCATGTGCGACAGTACAATGTGGCTTAACAAATAAGAAAGTGCTGAAGAAATTTCAATGAATCAATATTCGCGATCGTTTCGTTACAACAACGCGGGCGACTTGTAATCGAAGTTCGTCAAAAGATGGATCTTAGCGGCGGGTGACAAATTTTTGTTTGCTGGAGGTTGGGAGGTTGGCTGGTTGGCTGAGTGGGTTTGTGAAGAGGAGAGCGGGGGAGGTGGAAGTTGTTAACGCGAGGGAACGCAATCAAAACTTCCTCCTCCGCGCGGGAGTTGGGGTCGACTTGGGCGAGACACCTGCGGCGGTGCTCCAGCGATCACGTGATCAGAGTCGGCGGCGGGAGAGGTCTGGAGACGGAGCCCCCAACTACGCCCCCGCTTCCCCACCATCCGAAGCGTCACTGGGGGAGGGGTGGAGGGGGGGGGGTCAGGGGCAATCAAGACGACAAAAACCCGTCGGCGGCCAGCAGCAAGCCAATTACGGCGCTTCTCAGGGGGCCCGGCTGCTGCTGATTGGTTAGTGAATCACGTAACGAGCTCGCCGATTATTGAATCTACCGCGCACACAAGCGCCACAGTTCCCCCCGTGGTGTGGAGAGGGGAGGGGGTGTGTTGTGAAGAGGGGAAGGGGGTGGGGACTGGACTCCCGACGGAGAGCCCACGTTCGCCGCAGGAACTAATTGTGAAAAAAATAATAATAATATTCGTGGAGGTAATCAGAGGTAAACGATATAAGTAAGGCCCGACGGTTAATTAAGCGGCGGTTTCGCCCCTCCTTCCCTCCTCACCCTGACTCCAGAGAGAAAGCAAACACAGGGGCAACTTCGCAGAGGGTTCGTGGGTGGATGCTGCGGGGAGTCAGGAGGTGGAGAAGGTGGGAGGGGGTGATAGCGACTACATAAGGTTCCCAACCAAGGCTTACCTCCGTTTCAAACGTCAAGCTAATAATGAATTAAACCCCTGGAGGTGGGCCAGACCCTACTCCCCCCACCCCCTTCCCTCCTCAGCCTACCTCAAACAATTTCCTGTGATTATTACCTCATTCAGGTGCAAGTGACAGCTACCCGATAGACTCCCGTCGCAACCCCGCGCCCCTGAGGCCTCGCCTAACCGCCGTCCCACATCCACCTCCAGCCAAGGCACGGCAGTTCTCCCGGCCGCGAGGCGCACAAAGACTGACCCCCGCGCGCTTCCAATCCCCGACCTTTTGGGTTTGATGTGCCACACAATGGGGGTTTAAAACTACAATGACATTTTAAATAACAAGGTTTGCTGGAGCGGGGGCACGGGGGAAGGGAATAAAACAAAAGAGGGATGCTGAAGAGAGGAACGCACTCTCTGGTGTAATCGAATAAAGCCCTTCCCTTCTGTCATCCCGGCTGACAGCTGGTTTCCACGAGCGGCCATTTTTTTGTTTTGTTTCTCTTTAGAATGCAAAATGAAATCACGGCAGATGTCAAAACATGCGCCAGCAATATTTCCTGGTGGAGAGAATAATAAATGAAAAAAATATATAAGTGTACATAGTTATGTATGTGACTAGCTGGTGATGTGGAAAAAGAGTTACATGAAACTTTATCACATTATCTTTTTTTTCCCTTTTTTTTCAAATCTGTTCAGATATCGGTCTGGCGGTTTGCAACTGTGACGAGAATGCTTTACAGAGTGGCTTGAGTTTTCAGCTTGATCGTGAATATTTTTTGTTTGGAAAAAATATATATTTCGCGTGGCGGTAAAGGATGAGTGTTTTTGTGCGTGCCTTCGTGATTCGCGGCGGAAGGCGTTGGAAGACCACTGCAGAATCCTCCTCCTGCCGTGGCGAGTGCTCTGGACATGCCTTCAGCAGATGCTCTTGTCTATCTGGGGGCTGTGACGTAGCAGGGGAGGGGCGGGGGGTTCCAAACTCCTCCCTTCCAGGATCTAAAAGAAAAGAAACACAGGCAAAGATAGAATGAGAAAACTGAAGAAACTTAGCTACATAAGTTTACAGAGAGATTATTTCAGAAGAATTATTGTAATCCTTAGAGGGCTGCAATCATGTGTTTCCTTCCCATTATAGCCCGATACGCCTCGTAAACAGAAGCGGCAGCAAATGTGTTTCCAAGTAGTCTATATTTAATGATGCCTTGCATGTAAACTGTTGTCTTGTTTAGTGAAATTATCAAATAATTGCCATGGTAACAAAGTATGAAAGACAATTATATAAAAACCAAAATATATTAATGTTTTGTTTTCTTTTATCAAGCAAAATTATTACTTAAATTTATTTGCGTGAACGTTAAAGTTCTATTTCCTGAGATTTTAGCGTGACAATCAATATTTATTTTGAAATTCAACTATAAAGAAAACTTACTTATAAAAATGATATAATGGTTACACTGGACCGCCGCCTTCGCAAGGTACTGGTCACGGGCTTGCAGGGGGCACGGGGAGGACCGAAGCTCTGTCGTCATGAACTCGCGCGAGCGCAGAGAACTGCTGGGTCCGTGGACCAATGACGAGGCAGTCCAGTGACAGCGGCCTCGGCTCGACTTTTGAGTTCCTACTTACAGCCCGTCGCCTCCGACCGTCAATCACGTGACCTGCGGCCAATACGATGACCGGAAAAAAAATCATCCGTCCGACGTCGATTTAGCTGAAGTACCCGGCGATGCGCGGGCTAAACACATCATAATATAATGAACAAATTTACCGAGTTTCAAGTCTGTAGGGCATATACTTGAAAAAAGAGAAATTTCGGATTTTTAAGTCCCACTGATTGCACTATCTCGGCGCATCAAGGCTACACATCAGCAAAACCGGGACGCCAATCTTAAGCTTCATTTAATGGGAAGGAAGGTGACCCCTAGGCAAGACGTGACGAACGCACCAAACCGTAGCGCGTAACCAATTCAAGGCATCGAAATCTATGGACGAGGTGATAAACTAAACTGTTATTGGCGCCTTTAGTTCGCTAGCAGCCACAAGCACGGTCATATAGACAGGTCTGGCAACTCACCTTCATTCTCCGTTGGCTTAGTGAAGCTCGAGGCGGCCTGCTTTAGAACTAAACAGATTATTTAAAATCTACAAACTTTTATATGTAACTCCAATTTAATTAAATGGTAATGAAGGGGACACCTACTCAAACGCCGTTAGTTCGCAGGCCACCGCGAGCTTCACTAAGCCGACGAGACACGTCAAGGCAAAGGATAGGACGTTGCCAGACATAGCTATATGACCGTGGCCGCAAATTGACTAAGCGGATGAGTTTCGCCAAGGATGATAGAAAGTTGCCAGACCGTATGGCGGACATAGGGAAATGACACAAACACAATTATTGTATGTCTATGATCTACTTTCTATAATATGCCATTATAAAACTGAAAAAACGACCCCATTTTACACTCCCTCCCCGGTTAATAAGCTATCAAATTTTAAAAAAAAAATCATGTCAATCGTTCCGTTTCTGCGTGAAACGACAAAGAGACAAACATAAATACGCATTTATAATATTAGTAGGGATACTCCATACCCCCAGGTAAAGTTCAACACCTACAACCATACAAACTATCATATGGGCACCCTTGAATCCAACCCATTATCGAGATAATATCATCATGCAATGACTGCAGAAGAAAGATCAAGAGGAAATTTCCAGCTGCTGTCTCAATTCCGTCAGGCGAGGCTGTGCGAGAAGAGCAGAGGACTGCATAGCTCCGGTCTCCTGGCGAGAAGAGCGGAGGACTGCATAGCTCCGGTCTCCTGGCGAGAAGAGCGGAGGGCTGCAGAGCTCCGGTCTCCTGACGAGAAGAGCGGAGGACTGCATAGCTCCGGTCTCCTGGCAAGAAGAGCGGAGGGCTGCATAGCTCCTGTCTTCTGGCGAGAAGAGCGGAGGGCTACATAGCTCCGGTCTCCTGGCGAGAAGAGCGGAGGGCTGCATAGCTCCTGTCTTCTGGCGAGAAGAGCGGAGGGCTGCATAGCTCCTGTCTTCTGGCGAGAAGAGCGGAGGACTGCATAGCTCCTGTCTCCTGACAAGAAGAGCGGAGTACTACAGAGCTCCGGTCTCCTGGCGAGAAGAGCGGAGGGCTGCAGAGCTCCGGTCTCCTGACGAGAAGAGCGGAGGACTGCATAGCTCCGGTCTCCTGGCAAGAAGAGCGGAGGGCTGCATAGCTCCTGTCTTCTGGCGAGAAGAGCGGAGGGCTACATAGCTCCGGTCTCCTGGCGAGAAGAGCGGAGGGCTGCAGAGCTCCGGTCTCCTGGCGAGAAGAGCGGAGGACTGCAGAACTCCGGCGAACAAAGGCGGCACAATGCGACAGGAGAGCTCCGAGAGAGTGCGAGGGTGGGCTGGACTAGTCGACGGCCCACGAGGAAGAAGGAAATCAGGGGCGACGGGCAGAAAGAGCGCGCCCGGAGACGCCAGCTTCGCAGGAAATGGCGCCGTTCGACGCCTGATTCTCGGGATGCAAGGGCGAGTCGCTGGCGGGGAGGCGCGACTACGCCGTTAGATATTACAGTACATTTTACAGACTCTCCAACGAAGAATTCCCTTTCAAACAAAGGAAGTGTTTATGTAGTTCCAAATAACATAATACACGTTGATATTGCGCTGGAATCTGATTTCCTTGTTCTGTATTATGTTGCATAAGAAATATAATCATACATGTGGCAGGGTTTAGAATGTACTTCAGTTTCTTTAAATTGATGAATCTTGTTATTTGACGTTCAAAGTACAACTTTGCTTTGCCTGTTTATTTACGACGATACCTGGAGAATTTGTAACCAATCTTCTTAGTAAATTCAAAGAGATCGTTTTTAACGGCGTAGATTCTCAGGATACAGGGGAGAAGGAGAAGGACGACAATTTTTTCTCCTCCCCCCTCCCTCCCTGGTCCGCGAGGAAGGCCTATAATTGTTCACTAGCGTCCGTCCCTTTCTGTCCCGCGTCGGCGGGGGCATTTCCATCTTCCTCCGCCGCGGAATTCCGCGCCAGGAGCAGACGGCAGCGGGTTGTTAAAGGCGACCCCACCCTCGTTACAACACCCCACCCGCCTCCACTGCACGGCCTCTTTTCCAGCTTCCTTCCGGCTACACGTTTAGTCGTTTCATCCACATCGTTCCGAGCAATTTGCCGCAGTTCGAGGGCAAGAGTTGAAAGCGAGAGGGAGACTGACAAAGTGCCACACTTCTGCCGCCTTCTCCACTGCCGCCCGCCTCTTTCCCCCTCCCACTTTACATGCGCTATATATTGACAACACTTTGGGGCAAATTGGTCGTATTGGGAGCGCATTAAGGCTGTCCATTGGCACATGAAAGGGATGGTGAGTGACGTGGAAACTGAAGGGAGGGAGAGAGAGAGAGAGAGAGAGAGAGAGAGAGAGAGGAAGAAAATGGGACGACGTGAAAAGGAAGAGGACACATAATTGCACCCACTGCTTGCCTCCAATTATGTATTACATTGAAACCGTGTTCTGCTGCAAAGCCCCTTTACCCCCAACCCGTCCATTCACATAGTTCCCATTCCATTCCATTCCAGGGTCCAACTACTTATAACCTATTTTTTTCTTCTGAATGCGACGCAGATTCGCCCGCACATCCCCCCCCCCCCCCCCCCTCTTTCTCTCTCAAGGGCATTCCACGTCGCTCTGCAGAAATAAAGGAAAATGTCGGGTTGAGGATGACAAGGATAATGCAGGGGAAGGGGTTGGAAGGAAGCTTGTTCAGCCGGGATGGCTTGAGAAGGAGGGGGGGGGGGGAGGGTGTTTTATCGGACCGGTTTTTCTGATCTCTGTAACGAGAAAATGCTCGCCAGAAGGAGTGCAAGAGTCGCGAACAATGCAGGGCAATCACGGGAACACAAGGCGACCGTGTTCGCCTGCTGGCTTCAAGTTGTTGGTCCAATACTGAGGATCCAAAAGAATATTCCTTATCCAAGGCCAAGTTTTAGTTTTTGTTCTAGATACCAAATATTACGTCTTTTTCATATTCATTAAAGTGTTCTTCAGTTTGCAAGGAAGCACTGCAAAATATAGGTACATACAAAGTCCTTTAAAGAACATAACCACAAAGATAAAACTGTAAAAAAATATAAAAAAAAACATTAGGAGGGCTAAGTAATTTGAAAAAAATTATTAATTTAATTGCAGTTACTTTTTTTGCAGTTTGTATTTGAATATTTACACTCATTGAAACACAGGAGTTCGGTTTCTTCTGGTGCAGGCAGGTGGCTGAGGATTGAGGATGGGGTCAATGACCAGCCGCAAATTTGGATTTCGGTGTCCAAATGTATGTTCTATGGTCCAAATCCCTCAAAAGTTCTCAAAACATTACTCCAAAGTCTCCAAAATATAAAAAAAGGAATATCCCGTTTTCTAAGGAAAAATTACCATTTTGAGGGAAAATTTCCTTTTATAATCCCAACAAAAAAAAAAACTCGGAGGCTTGGAATTTCTGCAAAGAGGTTTAAAATTTCACACAAAAAATTACATTCACGCCTCGGAGGTCGTGACTTTGATCTTGAAATATGTCACCACGAGTGAAATTCGACACCTCTAGTGAAATTTGAGGCACCACTGTTTCGTTTTTGCCTCAAAAAAATTTTTCAATAAATATTTTATAAAAATATTTAAACAAAATTTATTTCGTACGCTATTGAGTAGAGTTCAAAGATCATACCCGGCGGATGAAGTGTATAAAAGATTATTAAATTCTTAAAATATTATAAAAAGTTATTTAAATAATTATGTCATAAAGGTTTGAAGATACTGAATTCGATTCCCAAAGGATGAATTTGTAAAATAAATCTTCCTATTTTCTTTAAATATTTACCAGGCGACTGAACCCCACTACAAAGTCCAAGGGAAAAATTATTCCCGCCAATGTGACGTCATCACGGCCATATTAGATGCAATCATGTTGGATTATCTTCTCGTCTGCTAGTGTGTGCTAGTTTCGATTCCCATATTATTATTTTTTTTACCTGCTAGAGCACACAAATTTAAATTACCAGATAGTGAGCTGTCGTTGAGTCTGCCATCATGGCCACAATCTTGAAAATCTTATTTTGAGAAATATATATAAAAAAACACCTATTTGCAAGTTAAATGATTCGAATGATTGCCGCCCATGGTTCGATCACTGATTAAGCTTATGCTATTAAGATCTCGGTTCCATAAATAAAACAAACTTTTATACGACCAATATTTATTAATTATAATTATACTCTGCTACCGGAATACGTGTCAAAATAAGTGTAGCGTGTCAAAATAGCTAATTCTCAGCTTCAGGTTGTTCCCTGAAGTCAGCGTCCAGCCAGATACTTTGACTGTGTGGTCTTGTTCTTCGAGATAGAGTTTCTCAACACTATTTTACAGACTGTTTCACTTTATGTGAATGACAGTATTCATTGTCTTGGAAGCACGTTTCTTGACTTGGTTTTAATTTTACTCCGATTTACCACACACACACACGCACACACGCACACACATACACACACACCAACACAAATACACACATACATATGCGCGCGCGGGCAAACGCGCGCACGCACACACTCAAATATATATATATATATATATATATATATATATATAAAATTAGAAACAATTCTGGCTTGTGCTATCCTTGTTCAAAAAGAAGACGTTCACAAGATGGCAAAAGCAGTTTTGTATTTTTTTTTTAATTTTTAATTTTTAGCATTATCATTGTTTATTTAATTTTTTTCTGTGATTTTCTTATATTAAATAAGAAAAACGTACGTTCCTTTTCTTTGTGTGCTCCCGATCATTCATGTCAATATTTTGATGGATTTTTTATGTGCTCATTATTCCTGTCGAAACTTCTGCTGATGTTCTCCGAGTTCTTCTGGTTAAATCTGAGAAATCGATCTCTGCAGGAATTATTTTTTACTTAATGAGTTATACAATTTTATTCAGAGTTTCAATTAATTTGTGAATTTATGCTACCAATTTATCACTAAAAATATTTTTTATCAGATGGAATTTAAACAAAAAACATCCATTGCTCAGTCAATATGCCTTGAGTCAACTGAGAAGCACTATCATTCAAGACGAACTTCCTTCTCCTTGATGTCTAGCAAAGCCTTCCTTCTATTGCGATCGTTAGTGAGCATCCCATATTAAAAATAAATATTTACCTCAACACAAAAAGTGGCGACATCTGTTGTTGATAAGCAGAACTACTCGCGACAAGTTTCTTGTATGAGATAAATAACTTTCGCTGATGAAAAATTAGCAAAAATTCTATTTAAGTAAGTGTTCCAATTTAAAACTCTCAAATTGCATCTGGCATTAGTCGCAGAAACTAACATGTATCCTGGTTCGTTGTCTGTAGCTGTATCAAAAATAAATCGCTGTAGATACTGCGGCAAGGTGTTTGAAAAATAATGCTAAACAGTATAAGATAAACGAGTGTGTTTTGGGGCTTACCAAAAATCATTTAGTTGCAGTCAGTGTCATAAATCATTTGGGCGAAGATATTTCTTAAATAGGCATTGCAAGACCTTTAGACATTGCAAGACCTGTACAACTAAAATGAATAAAGATATCGAGGACTGGTTTACAACACCGAGGAAGAGGAACGAAAGCAAATTATTAGACAACTATAATAATTACGAAGGTATTTTAACATTCCTATTGATAAAAATATTATCCTAGATCTCGATAATAATTTAAAATTTAAAACTAACGAAGAAAGTAGAAACTTCATGGAAATTAAAAGATATTTACACCGAATTCTAGTCGTCTCCATGAAAATGCAAACGGAGAACGACAAGAAGCTGACAAGATCGAAGAATGCAATGAAACATCTGAAGCTGACATGATTGAAGACTGTGATGACACAACTGAGGCTGACATATTCGAACACTTTGATGACATACCTGAATCTCACGAGATCGAAGACTGTGATGAAGCATTGAGACCAAAACATTGGAAACGACGTGTTGAAATAAATTATTCTGATCAAGCTGGCGATGATCACTGGGTCGTTGACGAAAGTGACCTGAGACTGGTGTGGAAACGGAAGACTCCAGAGATCTTAATAATATTTATTATAAACATGCAAGGAAGATGATGGTAGCAGAAGAGATTGATTACGTATCATGCTTCGCAAATCAAAGAAGTACCTATCATTCATACTCAAATAACTGAGGGAAACTGCCACATAAATAATTACTTGTGTTACTTGCATGTGTATAAAATTCAAAAAATTAATAATAATTTGGATTTCAAAAGTTTCATTTCTCGAAATCTGTTTGATATCTAATGCCATTTTCGTAATACTACTTCTAACTTAAAGATGTAAAAATCATCATCATTGGCAGATAAAATGGAGAGTAATAATAGACATACCAACAATCAGGCCAAGTTCGATAAAAAATTCAATTGAAATCAGTTGGAGCCAAGTGTAGCACTTGGAGCAATTGAAGCATTGGAGCTCTTGGATCAATTGGAGCTTTAGAGCAGTTGGAGCATTGGAGCACTTAGAGCAGTTGGTACTTTGGAGCAGTTGGAGCACTTGGAGCAATTGTAGCAGTTTGAGCTCTTGGAGCAATCGAAGCTTTGGAGCTCTTGGAGCAGTTGGAGCTATTGGAGCACTTCGATAAATTTGAGTTCTTGGAGCAATATGAGCTTTGGAATTCTTGGAGCTATTGGAGCATTGGAGCACCTGGAGCTTTGGAGAACTTGGAGCTTTGGAGCACTTGATGCTGTTGGAGCTCTTGGAGTAATTGAAGCATTGGATTCCTTGGAGCTGATGGAACTTAGGAGCAGTTGGAGCACTTGCCGCAATTGTAGCAGTTGGAGCTGTTGGAGCAGTTGGAGCAATATGAGCTTTTGAGCACTTGGAACTGTTGGCCAATTGGAGAATTTGAAGCTATGGAGCTGTTGGAGCAATTGGAGCTTGGGATTTGTTGGAGTAATTGGATAAATGGAGCACTTGGAGCTTTTGAGCACTTAGTTCTTTGGAACACATGCAGAAATTGTAGCAGTTAGAACTGTTGGAGCAATAGGAGTTTGGAACACTTGGAGCTGTTGGCGAATTGGAGCATTTCGAGCTTTGGAGCTCTTGGAGCAATTGGAGCTTTGGATTTGTTGGAGCAATTGGAGCAATGGAGCACATAGAGCTTTGGAGCACTTGGATCTTTGGAACACTTGCAGCAATTGTATCAGTTTGAGCACTTGGAGCTTTGGAGCAATTGGAGCTGTAGAAGCAATTGAAGCATTGGATCATTGAGAGTTGGAGCCAATGACTGTTGGAGCCAATGATTGTTGTAGCCAAAGACTGTTGGAGCTAAAGACATTTGTACATTTCTTGACGATATCAAGCAGAATATTTTAAATCGGCTTACTGATGAAGTATCAACGTACGGGAGTTAAAAATATTACTTGTGGCTGGGCTGGTATGTATGGCAAACCGTATGCGTTTGAGGACCAAGTGAAGAAGTGCGAATTTAAGACAGTGAATACTCCCATTTACAATTCCGATGATGTGAGGCAGTCTGTTAAACACAGTATCGAGCAACTCTGTCGGGAAGAAAAGAACAATGTAAGAAAGGGATCTGGCTGGTCTCTGTCTTCGGTAAAACGTTTGGAGCTGAGAATTAGTCAGTTCAAGCCAATGCAGAACTAAATATTTTTCCAATTGTTAACTTTAGCAGTTTTTCTGCAGAAGTGTAGAATTTATGTAGTAAAATTTATGTTTGTAATAGATCTTGTGGTGTTTTATCTCTCAATACTTGCTTCTATCCTTGGTCAATACAAAAAGGGTAATTTAATTACTTACATCTTTACTCTCGCCGGGCATCTAACCAAGGACTGAAATAGATTAAGTAATTTAACATTTGAAGTAAGCAATGTTTTTATTATTATTATTATTATTATTATTATTATTGGGGTTAAAAATTAAAGAATTTTAATTTTATTCGTCAAGGTCATGATATAAGAGACTTATGGCGGATTCCTTTTATCAATATTAAGCAATTTTTAGGAATTTTGGTTCTTTCAAACGTAAAAATCGTTTGCGGATTTTAGAATTCCGAATTTTTGATAATTTGAGGAATAAAAAGAGAAATTTTCCTTCAAAACGGGAATTTTTTCCATCTAAATAAAGACTTTTTTAAAAAGGAATTTTGAGGAAATTTGACACCAAAATTGGCCGCCGTGACATCATAATTTAAGATGGCGGTCGGCTCCACGCTCCACAGTCTGAATTCTGTCCCAGCTAATACTTTTATATACTTACTTGATTATTTGAGTTAACACATATGTTTTACAATTTAAGTTCTATGTTATAAAAAATCAATGATCAAAAAAAAAGTTGGGCCAGCTATCCTACTGTATCCTGTCAAGTGCATCCTTTCATATCCTAATGTATTATGTCGATAGTGTACTATTGAGTTGAATGTTTAATCAAATGTGTCTAATTTTCGTTTAATGTGCGTAGTCAAGTCTTTAGTCAGGATTAAAGATTTTATGGTCCAGAACCTCTCGTACTTGTAGAAAGCGTAAAACTATTCTCAGCTATTCTTAGTCCTATGATAAGTGGAAGACATCCTTAGTTAGTTAGTCTATACGCTTGTAATTGTTTATAGCAATACTGAAGTTATGGCAGTTCTGAAAGTCTTGTCTTGTCTCCTTGAAATAGGTCATATTTGTTTTGAAAGATATGACAGGTGTCGACTAAAGTCCTCACATGGCTCATGTTTGTTCGAAAGGAATGTCAATTATCATAAAAGAAGGTCTCGTGTTTCATTTACGCTTGGTTTATACGTCTGACATTTGGCATGAATTGATTGAAAGGAATTACAGATATCGAAAAACAGTGTAACCTTTGCTCATCACTTTCAGCCAAAGGTCACAATACCCGCCCCCAGCTGGGTACTAATGTATATAACTTTTTTTATCTAAATGCAGAAAAATTGCTCTGCCCAAAATATTAACAGTTCCAGAGCCAAAACCACGGCTAAAACCCACAAATCAGAATGGGGGCAGACTTAAAGAAAATATTACAAAATGTTAATATCAAAATTAATTCAAAAACTTTAAAAATTTCTTTACAGCAGAAATTACAGCAGAAAATAAGAGATAGGGTCAGTTTGGTACAACTAAGAAAAACTACAACCGAAATAAAGATAAGCATCTACAATTTATTTTCCTTAAAAAAAATTATTAACTTTGCCAAACAGTTGACGTGTTATGAGAAAAACATTACATTACGTAAAGCACGTCACAAATAAGTTTATCCAATTACAATAACGTATTAGGCAATGCATAAATTCATTATATAGTAGATTAGATTATATTTAGTCCAACTTCGTTGGCACACTCCATATAAATATCATTACTTCCTACAATAGATTTCCTAAATTCCCTACCAGGAACGTACATTTATACAACTATAAAATATTTGATCATAAAATTTAAAGATTAAATACGTTACCAAAAAAATTAAGAACAATTTCAAACCTTTGCTGGCGTCAAGCAAAACATAGGCTAAAATATTAAATTTACAAATAAATACGTCGGGAGCTCCCATGTGCAGTAAATTCCAGCTCCGGCAATATAAACATGTTACAAAAGCCTACTAAAAATATATTTCTTAAAATTAAGCCTGGTATATTATTATTACAGAATACCAAAAATATATATATAAGTTCCAGTTCAAGTACACTGCCGTGTGATTCCATTTAAAAAAGTCCGTGCGCACTAAAGTTGGGAAAGCTTATTAAACGCAACGAGAATACCTGTTTCCACTAGTGAAATTTAAAAAAAACTTTAAGTCCATTTTAAGTTTCACCAAAAGGTTGAGACTGCCGCAACATTACAAGTCAAATTAAAAAAAAAAGTACGTAGATTTCCCACACCTGTGCCAAAAACATGCAAGGGGCACTTGATATCCTCTTCTGAAAAGCGTTTACCGTATATTTGCATAAACTTGCAAATGCTCAAGCAAACGTCCGTTTGCGGTGAAGGTCACGCCCAACCAGGCAAATGGGACGGACAGATGACCGGTGTGTGGCGTGCATCGCCCTCATACATCACAAAAACGTAGCTTCTTCAAAAAATCAATACCACTGATAACTTCCCATTGCAATCCACCAAGCTTCATGCTTGTTAAATTTAAAAGTTGACGCCTTTTCCAAAAAAATAAGTACTGCACACTGCATACACGTCGTGACGCCATCAAAACCGGTGCCAGGCCGCGGAAAACCGACTCCTTGCCTCGCTGTCCGCACGAGCGCTGTTGCATTTCTAGCGGCGACTCAAGGAACTAAAGTCCGTTTATAATGTCTAAAATACCAATTCAAAATACTCGACGTAAAACTTAAATAAACCAGGCAAAAAATAAAACTAATAATAGTAGAACAAAATTAAAAATCTGAATTAATTAATACAAAACTTTCTAAAACTGTCTAACACGATGGCTTTCGGCCCACCTCTAATGGCCAATTAAAATATTTGAAAATTAGAAACCAAACTAAATTAAACATAAAAAATACCAATGATTTAATTAAAAGGCCCGGGCTTACAAAACTAAAACTAAAAATAAATAATCTAGGGGTAGCAAACATGCTACAACAGGACATGTTGGTTCGGATTCGCCTTGTCTGTGTGCTTGTATTTAAATGTCTTATTGTCATAAGGTGCATCGAATACAGCCTCCATGGTAGGCATAGTGAGCAACATATTTTGTAGAATGGTTGTCTTGTATATTAAAACGGGGTTACTTTGCACCTGTGGGGTAAGTTTGCACCAAAATGGGTAAAAGATTAGCTAATGTGCCCTACTATGGTAAATTTTTAAAATAGAGAAATTTTCAGGTCATCTGTTTGGTTGGCATTTCTCAACTGGTTTTAATCAAGTTGTTTGCGATTCCCGCCATTTTATAACTGTGTGTAATATCTAATCTCTGGATAACCTAAAAGTACATAATTTCTATTGTGGCAAAATTGTGATTTTTCATCAACTGAGAATTATTTCATCAGGTAAGTAATTATCTCAGTGTGTTCGAAATTTGGCTGGCTTTCTACTACACAATTATTTTTTCAGTTTATTTGTAAATGAGATTATATTACTCAATAATTAATAATGATTGATACTTTGCACCAAAAATGGGGAAACATTGCACCACTCCGAAACATGCTCAATATACCTATTTTCTATGTATTTTCTATTATATGTATCTATTTTTATAGGTATGGTCTTATTAGTTATTAAGCCCACTTTTAAGTGTCCTCTACTCATTGTAGAATATACTACGCCATCTTGGATTTACTGTATTGGAATTTTTTATTTACTTTTTATTAAGAACTAATTTTCAACATTTTGCTTTAAAAGGGCATACATATTGATTAAATGACATTTTTTTATTTAACTATGGTGGAATTATTCAAGTAATTTGGCTTGTTTAATAATTGTCACCATATCAGCTATTATTTTAAAATATAAAGTCATAAATAATATTTTCCCTGATTTTAACTTTCCAATTTTGTTTTTATAGGATGTCTAGGAGGTACCAGCGCAAGCTGGGAGCGAGGACATACCGTGACTACTCTGATGATCAATTAAATACCTGCTTGGAAGCTGTAAGGAATGGGATGTAACAAAGGGCAGCAGCTCAAAAATATGGGATTTCTAGAAGAATCATTAATTATAAGTTGAAAAACCAGCATGTTTCTACTCCAGGGAGACCTACAATATTTACTCTAGCAGAAGAATACCATTTTGTTTCTTGCATAATAGAACTAAGTGAATATGGTTTCCCTGTCGATTCATTTGACTCCAGGGTCATAGTTAGATCGTATTTAAATAATTCTGGGAGATCTGTGCCTGCTTTCTCACAAAACTTACCAGGAAGAGAATGGGTATTATCATTTTTGCAGCGACACCCAGAGCTCAATGTCCGGTTTGCATCGAATATCAAAAGAAGTCGTGCTGCACTCACCCCTGACGTTTTAAGAGCTTACATTGGTAACTTGGCCAGTGAGTTGAGCGGAGTTGAACCATGTAATATTTGGAACTTCGACGAGACCAACCTAACACACGACCCTGGCAAAAAAAAATTCTTAACAAAGAGAGGGACTAAGTACCCTGAGAAAGTTAGGAATGTCTCAAAGACTAGCATCTTTGTGATGTTTTGTGGGAATGCAATTGGTGAAATATTACCACCGTATGTTGTCTACAAGTCCAGTGGTTTATGGATCACATGGACTGAGAATGGTCCTCCAGGAACCCGTTATAACCACACACCTAGTGGTTGGTTTGATTCCCAGACATTTAATGATTGGTTTGAACTACTGTTACTTACGAGACTGAAGAAAAGTAATGGAAAAAAGGTGATCTTATGTGACAACCTGTCTGCACACATATCGCTTCATGTCATCAAACTGTGCAATGAGAACATCTCCTTTATATGCCTTCCCCCAAACAGCACTCACCTCACACAGCCAATGGATGTTGCTGTCTTCAGATCACTTAAGGGCACTTGGAGAAAGATTTTAGGAGAATGGAAAGACAGTGATGCTGGAAGGAATGCTGTTCCGTCCAAACAGGAGTTCCCTCGTCTACTAAAACAACTTATGGAAGAATCAAATGCTACTATAGGTCAAAATCTTATTTCGGGATTCCGAAAATGTGGAATATACGAGGGTTATTTTTTTCAACCTCCGATCGGCTGTAATAAAAAAAACTGGAATGAATTGGGAAATTATTTTAATGTCAAAAAAACGTACATCTTTACTCTATTTTTCCTCATAATCACCGTGCAGATTGAGGCATTTGTCGTACCGATGCACCAGCTTTCCAATACCCTCTGCATAAAATGATGCCTCCTGCCTATTCACCCACGTTTTAACAGTGCTGTGCAGTTCATCATTGGTGTTGAAGCGTCGTCCTCCAAGCCACTTTTTCAACGTGGGGAAAAGGTGATAGTCACTCGGTGCCAAATCCGAACTGTAAGGAGGGTGATCAAACACTTCCCATCGAAATCTTGCAAGGAGTTGTTGTGTTACGGCGGCACTATGCGGTCGGGCGTTGTCATGAAGCAAGACAACACCAAATGTCAGCATTCCTCTCCGCGTGTTGCGTATCGACTGTCTTAGCCGTCGTAGTGTCGCACAGTATGCAGCAGCATTGATTGTTGTCCCTGGCTCCATTAAATCAACCAGTAGCACACCTTGGTGATCCCAGAACACTAGCCATCTGTTTCTTGGTGCTGAATGTCCGTTTGAACTTTTTCGGCTTGTTTGGAGAATAGGTGTGCATCCACTGTTGTGATTGAAGTTTTGTTTTTTCATTATCGAAATGAATCCATGTTTCATCACCTGTCACAATTTGAGTCAAAAAGTGTTCACCATCGTCTGCGTAACGCAGCAAAAACGACAAGGCTGATGCCATTCACCGCTCCTTGTTGATGTCAGTCAACATCTTGGGTACCCATCGGGCACAGATTTTCCTGTATCCGAGATTGTCTGTAACATTGGCGTATAGGGCTGACCTTGAAATGAGCGGAAATTGTTCAGACAGTTCTGAAATCGTGAATCTACATCTCTCACGAACAACTGCATCAACTCTCTGAACTGTTTCATCTGTTGCTACCGACTTCCTTCCTTGGACACCTTCATCATGAACATCAATACGGCCTTCGCGGAATTTCCGACACCACTCTCGCACAACGCCATCGCTCAAAAAGTTTTCACCGTACACAACACTCATTCGGCGATGGATTTCTGCTGCAGTGTGCCCTTCTGCCTGTAAGAAACGG